>NW_005871470.1:444536-474983 GCF_000147115.1 Myotis lucifugus | reverse complement strand
TGTGCTCTCCCCCCACCCCCGCACTGTGCTCTCCCTCCCCCCTCCCCCTGGTACTGTGCTCTCCCTCCCCCACTCCCCCTGGCACTGAGCTGCCTGGGTGTGGGGACGATGGGTGTGCAAATGGGCCGTCCCCACTCTCCTTCTGCTCCACCCCTCCCCCCCCCCGCCCACTTTCCAAGGAACTACTTTCTCCCATTTTGGACAGATTTCATGATTTAAGTTGCAAGTCACCTGCCCAAGCCTCTTTCTAGTGCATAGAACCCACTTTCTGATAACCAGACAGTGGTCAGGAGATGGCAAATAGAAGCTGCCCACTGAGGAAGCACACGCTGGAAAGGAGTGGTTGGAAGCCAGGAGAGGGGAGTGGGGAGGGGAGAGAGAGGGAGGAAGGCTGGGCGCTGGGGGCAGACACATCAGCTGTGTTTTCTTAGGTGTTTAGGTAGTGTTCCAAGCACCAAAGAATCAAGGGGATCTCTGGTTCCAGGCCAATCGTAGAGCACAAATTAAAGAGCAGTCATTAAAAATGAACAAGTAATCCTATATAATAAAAGGCTCATATGCAAATCAACCAAACGGCAGAACAACCAGTCGCTATGACATGCACTGACCACCAGGGGGCAGACACTCAATGCAGAAGCTGCTCCCTGGTGGTCAGTGCGCTCCCACAGGGGGAGTGCTGCTCAGCCAGAAGCTGGGCTCATGGCTGGTGAGTGCAGCAGCGGTGTGGGAGCCTCTCCCACCTCCATGGCAGCGCTAAGGATGTCCGACTGCTGGCTTAGGCCCGCTCCCCCATCAGTCAGACATCCTCCAAGGGCTCCCGGACTGCAAGAGGGTGCAGGCCAGGCTGAAAGACCCCTCCACCCCCGCATGAATTTCATGCACCAGGCCTCTAGTATACGATGTTTTCTTTATTCAAAGCCTTGATTCCAGCTTTCTGTCCCCCTCAGCTTCCAGGCAACCTTCTCAGGATAAATTGGTCACATTTGGGGAAAAACGTCATTGAACAGGGCACTTTAAGATTTTGTGATGTCCCATATGCTAACCACACTTGGTCAAGTGTAAGCCTGTGTGCATGTTAGCTCTAGCTCTGGGGATTTTGTTTTTTGTCTTGCTTCTTAAAAGGGAGAAGAAAATGGGAGAAAGAACTTGATTTCAGGTTTAAATAAAAGGCCTTGAAATACCTCAATTCTCAGGAAGATATTTAAAGAAAAATAAATGTCTGAGGTTAAAATTTTGAGAAAATGAGAATTAAAGATCTTGTGAAAAATACCCTTTGAGGATGTGTGCACAGCAAAGGAAAGGCCATGTCCTGGGCACGTCGCAGCTCTCTGTGAGGGCGGCCATGGGTCCCCAGTGGCTCTCCTCGTCTCCTGATGCAGCTGTTCGGACCCACAGGTGACATTGTAAGGTGACAGCCTGGTGAGGGGGCACAGACAGACAGGCTCTGCTCAGACCTGCCTTCATTGTGTGATGCTGAGAGTCACTTAACCTCTGAAACCTTCACCTATGAAATGAGCATCATACTTTTTCTCATCACAAAGGGTTATAATAAGGACTCAATGGCATAACAGGTGTAGGATGGTTAGCACAGTGGCCGACACAGAATATGTTTCCAGTAAATGGACTATGTCCTCATTGTCATTGCCATTGTGTGCCAGCCGCGTTCTGTTCCTCTTCTTCCCTCTTTTGAAATGAGAGCATCTAGTCGTAGTTGCTTTGCCACACATGGCTGTCTATGTGCTCGCTCCTTGACCCTGTTTCTCTGAAATTGGCTAGTTGAAGGTTAAAAGGGAAGAAACTCAGATGTAATACTTTCTGGCAACACTGATTAAAAAACAGGCCTAGCTAAAGACAGTCATTTTCATATCACGCTGCCACGTACCCTTCAGTTTAGCATCAGTCTGTGACAACACAAAGGACCAACTGTTCTGATTTTGTAAAAAACACTCCCTACTTGCCTGGAGGAGACAAGCTTGATACGCATGTTTATGACACTGCACATACAGCTTCTCCAGTTGATCCTTGAACAACTCAGGTTTCAACCGCGTGGGTCCACTTACTAGTATATGTGGATTTTTAAATAACTATATAAATTTATTTTCTCTTCCTTATGATTTTCTTAACAACATTTTCTTTTCCCTAGCTAACTTTATTGTAAGACTGCAGTTCCTGGATTTTTGACTGTGCAGGCAGTTGGTACCCCTCATCCCCATGCTACTCAAGGGTCAACTGTGCTCTGCTCTCCCGCTGGGGTAGCAGACCTGAGGGGGAAGGTCATGCCGATAAGAAAGCTGAGTGTCCGAG
The DNA here is from genome assembly GCF_000147115.1 of Myotis lucifugus. Taxonomy (NCBI): domain Eukaryota; kingdom Metazoa; phylum Chordata; class Mammalia; order Chiroptera; family Vespertilionidae; genus Myotis; species Myotis lucifugus. Next base: position 472,679 of record NW_005871470.1, on the reverse strand, counting down.
CTGGACCCTCCAAAAGGACTGCTTCGCGCTGAGCTCCCCCCTCTCTGACCTGGTCTTGCTCTGACCTCTTCTCGTCATGATTCTAGATGCGGACAGCAGTGATTCGGAACTCTCCTTCATCATGTTCAACGCACACTCTCCAACACGGTCGCTTCAAGAGAGACAACAAATAACCACAAGGAAGAGTTTAAACAGAGGAGGGAAGCCGTCCGGCTCTGGCTATCAAACAAGTCCAAGCCAGGAAGAGCATGTTGGCCGGAGCAAAAGGGCTTTGAGGCCCAAACCGCTGTTTCACACCGTGGATGAGGAGCGTGAATCTGGAGAAGAGAGTGGGGAAGAGGCCTCAGCCCCGGGCGCCAGACAGTCGGCTGAGCACAGGAGGGAGCGCCGCAGGTCCTGCAGCCCTTTGCTCCGAAGGAAATAGTCGCGTTGTGCACAGGGTTGCTCGCGGCTTCGCCCGAGCCATCGCCCTGTTGTGTGGGTGGAGGGTTTTCAGAATTCTGAAGAAAGCTACTGATTTTGCTTTTTTGAAGCTGTGAGTCAGGCATCTGTAAGAGGCAGGGGGTTTCAGAGGACGGGGAGCACTAACTTGCAGGCGGTGCCATATTCTTAGCTGGTATACTTTGTAGATGCTTTCCTGTGAGTCAAAGACCTTTATCACCCCAGAAATTATTCACTAAGAATTTCTAAGAGTGTGTGATCCATTTAATTTATTGAGATGCAATGTGGTTGGTAATTTACCTTCACAATATGCACGTACAACTTACAGTCAAGGTAGCCCTCAGAGGAGCCCTAGAAATATTCTGACCCAACTCCGTGAGGTTACAAATGAGGACATCTTGCCCAAGGTCACGTGGTGAGTTGCTGCTTCACAAGCTAATTGACCTCCCTCCCAGGAGAATGCATTTGATTTTAATTTTGATACTCACTATTCAGGAATTATGGGGAGAGGTAAAACTTATCATAGCATTGCTATACTTAATCAGTAGCAACAATAGATACAGATAAAGAATTAATCTACAGACAATGAGCTTGTCTATATTATAATTAGAATATTTCTTTCAAAAACAAATATTAGAAACAAAATAGCCATAATCAGGCTTTAAATAGCAATTATATACCAGGTATTTGTTAGATGTGCATTTTTAAGGTATGATATTTTGCCCTAAGGATTGAAACTATTCTCCAATTTAATTTTCCATCTTCATTGACCCCAAACTTGACCTTGAACCTCACACTCCAGCTCACCAACTATGTTAGATGGCTTTATCTTTCCTTCCTCTTCTCTGTCTTCTGGCCACCGAGATATTTAAGATTTATGAAGTACTATTTATTGTGCCAAATGGCTAATCTATAAAGATAAATTAACCATCTGTCCTTTATCGCTGCTATTTTTGACATCTCTGAGCATCACCAACGGACTTAACCCTGTGCATCTTTCAAGGCTGCCCAGCCCCCCAGAGCCTTGTCCTCTGGTGTTAACCCGTGCCAGTGGCTGATGAAAATGCAGGACTTCCCACAGGTTTATAGTTTGTGAATGGCACTCACTCCGGTTGGCTACAGTGGTAGAAATGGCAAAGGAACCATTTGTCTTTCTTCTTCTGAATCTAAAATACAAGACTGCTTCCAAGTTGTCTAAATATTTGCATCTTAATGAAATTGTATACTACCGCATACTAGCAATCAGCCCAAAGGGACAAAGCACATATAAGACCCAGGGATCTCTGGACTTTTCTTTTTATTTAAACAAACCAGCAGTCAAAGTCACACAAAAAAACCTATGGCCCTGGAGAGGGTGTCAGTGAGTTACTACCCTTAAACCGTAGATGGACAGACAGAGACAGAGGGGGGTTGTCAGAAATCAACTTTCCAAATCCACACGCAGGCCGGTTCTTGAGAGGTGGGCCATGGCCTGGTCCCTCACTGGACTTTCCACACACGCCAGAACCCGTCCTGCGGAGGCCCTCCCGGGGCTGCCCCGGGGCTGCGGGGAGTCACCTGACTGTGCTATGGAATGTGGAATTTATGAAACTGGCGCAGAAGTGACAGTCGGACACTGTGAGGGTCAGGAAAGAGCCTTTAATTAAAGCAGCGTTGCTGGTTCAGGGGACTCTAAGATCCAGATCCTGAACCGCCTGGACAATGAGATTTTTCTCTATATATATTGAAGGGGTTAAAAAGAACAAAACGGGGCAGAGAAAGATTCATTGTGCTCTGCAGATATCCTGCAGAAAGCTTGCAGCCTTGAGCACAGCATAGCTCAGATAACCAGGAGACACCTGGCATAGGAGGAACTAAGGACAGACCAGGCCCGTCTCCCACATTCTTTCACAAATGGAGTTAATTACCAGCTAGCAAGAGAGTGCAGTAGAAAGCAGGTTACTGCGACAATTTCAGATTGCTAGCCCCCCGAAAATGTCTCATTTTCCCTATCAACTACGGTTCTTCTCAGAGAGGCCGGCTCCATTTGGGAGACGGTTAGGCTTCGAGAGTAGATTGGAATGTTCTCCTTTAACTGGTGGAAGCCATAATGGAGTTGTTTTCCCAGAGGACTTTGCTCACCTAGACACTGTCTGGTCAGGGCTGCCCATGTCTGAGAAGCAGCCCTGGAACCTTCCTGGAAGGCACGGCGGGCGAGCAGCACGCAGTCCTGGTGGCTCTGGTAGACTCAGAGAGCTCGTGGTGGGCTGGCCTCTTTGTTTTTCATCCAAGATGGCTTCAAAATGCAGTGTGATCTGATCTTCGTTCCTTTCGTAACTCGGGATGACTTGAGGGTATAACAGGTGCCCGAGGGATGCTCTAGATTCCCAGGACAAGTGTTTTGAGCAGACACCATACAACTCAGCAGCGAAAAGTTCCTCTGGAGTGCTGAGGAAGATCTGGCTCTTCTTCCTTCCTCGACTCCGGGAGGGCTGAATCCCATGAAGGGTGCTCTCCCGGCCTGCTGCTCCAGGCCTGCTGCTCCGGCCTGGCTGCTGCTGCTCCGGGCCTGCCTGCTGCTGCTCTGGGCCTGGCTGCTCCGGGCCTGGCTGCAGCTGCTCTGGGCCTGGCTGCTCCGGGCCTGGCTGCAGCTGCTCTGGGCCTGGCTGCTCCGGGCCTGGCTGCAGCTGCTCTGGGCCTGGCTGCTCCGGGCCTGGCTGCTCCGGGCCTGGCTGCAGCTGCTCTGGCTGCAGCTGCTCTGGGCCTGGCTGCAGCTGCTCTGAGCCTGGCTGCTCCGGGCCTGGCTGCTGGCCCCATGAGCAGTCTATCTGCTTCACCAGGGGCAGATTTGCCCTTTTATTTTTAACCTCAAAAAATCAGACACATAGCCCATAGAATCTTAATTTTCTCTTTAAGTTGTTTGTTTGCTTTGCTCTTTGTTTTCTCAAACCTATTTACATTGCTAGGCTGAATGGTTTTATTTCCATGAATTCTGAAGTTGGATAAAGTAGCGTTTCCTTGTATTCATCCTATACAGAGGCTTTCCACCTTAAGGTTTTTCACATGTTTTCTGGTGCTTATGGTCAATGTTTGTATTCATCTTCCCCAGCTGTGATGTGCTGCCATGGGCACCATGCTCATCTTCAATCTCCTGCTAACAGGAACCCTGGCCAGCAGTTGCAGGGGGATCTACTAGGACAAAGTGGAGATGAGATGCTCAGCGTTGCTCATGAAGGCCATGTACTTCTGTTTTCTCTTCTTGGAAATGTTAAAGGGTCATGGGAGGTAGGGCTGGAATTACCACCTGAATTCAGTGATAGAGTGACCGTTGCTGTATGGCAGGTGCTGCTGGGGCAGGTGTGTGGCAGAACTCAGCTCTTCAGCTTAGAGAGCTGGTTTCAGCCCACAGGGAAGCCCTCAGACCTCCTTGCCTGTTTGGATGCCTGCCACTCAGATCATTTAGATTTTAAAATCAATATAATTATTCAGAGCTCAGACTCTGAAGTCAGGCCACTCCTAGCTGTAGGGCCTTGGGCAACTTAACTATCTTCCCTAAGCTGAAAATTACTGATTAATATTCTAAGGTATTAATTTTATCTACATCATAAAATGATAACAAGGATTAACTAAAATAACATGTAAGATTCTTAGCTCTGTGCTTGTTTTATGCTAAGAGCTGGATGACTAACAGCCTTAACTATTTAGGCTAAAATATCTACTCCTGAGAAAAGGTGTACAGGGATTGGATAACATGCAGAGGCATAAATAACAGAAATGGGAGACTTTTCTGAGAGACATTGGATTGTCGTAATAGAGGACACTGGGGGCCTGGTGAGAGGATGTGGCAGAAACAGAAAGCACTGAAACATGACCCCCTGGCATGTCTCTACCAGCACCCATCAGTCCACAGCAAAACCAGAGGTGAGGTCTGAATATAGATGCATGTTTTTCAGTCACAGCTTGTTTATTTCTGTCTAGTTCCCTCAAAATCATTGCATTTCCTACATTGGGGACAGTTACCCTGGTGTCCAATTTTAACCACAGTTTATCTCCAAAGAGACCGTGAATTCCCACGCCCTGCCTCGGTAACCCATGCAGGCCAGTCCAGGAAGGAGTGCTCCTCTGGCAGGGCACTGAGCGTGCGGCTCCACTCCTCAGCTCCGGGTCTGCTCCAGAAGAGGCCTTCCCTCAAAAAGAGTGATTTTTTAATGTATGGGTATAAAGTAGAGGGATACATTTTCAAGAATTTTCAGCATGGAAAAAATAGCTTCTAGTTATGTTTCATAACTTTCTAAAATTAGGAAAAGTAATTTTTTAAAAATAAAGTCAATAAATATGTGTTGGTGTTGTCTAAGGTTTTTGCAAGTATATTTCATCCACAAACAAGACAGGTGGCTTATTGTAGACTAGAGGCCCGGTGCAGGAAATTCGTGTATGGGTGCGGTCCCTAGGCCTAGCCGGCAATTGAAGCATGAGCGTCTGGCATGGAAGGGCAGGTCCCAGCTGACCTCTGGGCTCTGGGCAGTACCCAGGCCCTCAGGCCCCCACACGCCCCCCTCTGCCTGAGTCATGGTGCCCAAGTCCCCAGGCAGAGATGCGGTAAGCTGGACTCCACGGGTAGGGGCGCAGCATGGGCCTCTGGGCCACCCAGCAGCTCCGCATGGTAGCCGGGCGGGCAGCACACTCTCTCCCAGCTGGCCTCAGCAGACCGGCTCCTGTGCGAACCCACAGTGAGCCTGACCGGTCCCTGTGATCCCTGCAGCAGCAGCCCTGCTCACCCAGAAGCCCTTTGGGGCCAGCAGTGCCTCCACTGCCACCCGCTGCCAGTGCCTCATCACTGATGCCCGCCATGCTCTGTGCCACCCCCTGGAGGTCAGCGCACACCATAGCAAGCAGTCAAACTCCTGGTGGAACTCCTGGTCAAGGGGACAATTTGCATATTAGGCTTTTACTCTATAGGATATCTTCTATTGATTTCAGAGAGGAAGGGGAAGGGAGAGAGGGATAGAAACATCAATGATGAGAGAGAATCATGGATTGGCTGCCTCCTGCATGCGCCACACTGGGGATCGAGACCACAACCCGGGCATGTGCCCTGACAGGGAGTCAAACCTTGACCTCCTGAGTCAGGTCGATATTCAACCCCTGAGCCATGCCCGCCAGGCTCTTATTCTCATTTTAAAGGAGAGAGAATTAACACTCCAGAGGTCTACTTGCCCAAAACAGCCAAGTTACGCAGTGGCAGAGTCAGAGGAGGGAGGGGGACTTGTTCCTCTGTGTTAATCGGTTCAGCCAGGCAGGCGGGTGGACAGACACTGTCTCTGGCTCTTCAAGCAGCATTTCCTTGAGGCCTTCAGATTCCCCGCATGACCCCCCACCTGCCCTACCTGCCATCAGAGCTGAGGAGGGTGGAGGATGAGAAGGACTTGGAGGGGATGTGGGAGGGGAAGGGAGGGGCAGAGCTGGGAGCACCACAGACCCCAGTGGGAGTTAGAGGCAGAGATCTGGATGCTGACCGCCCTGTCCCAGCATCTCAGGAGCGTTTCTTTCTCCAGAACCACCACAAGCATTGCCTTCGGCCGCGGGACTTGGGCTGGTCTCGGCCGTTCTGTTCTGTGGTGCGGGATCCTCTCTGTCCGGGAACTGGAGTCGGGGATTGGAGTCGGACCCCCTGGGCAAGCCCGTTGCATTGGACCCTGAGCCCTTTTGTGTCACGGGTGACCCGGTTCCAGGCACAGCTGATCTGTGTGTCCACAGGGAGCTTCATTTTCCTAGTTTTCAACGTTTGCTTTAAATAATACTGTACTTTCTGTTTTGTTGTTTTTTGTACCAAAAATAAAACCATTTGCTTGTTTCCAATAAGTACTTGTCACCACTGAAGAGAGCTTGGGGGGGGGGGAGGGGCGTGGAGGGATGAGGGCTGCCGACGGGAATGACCCGCCGCCTGGACCTCAGGGTGGGAGGCTGGTCGTGAACCCTCCACGTCCCTCGCGTGGAGTCACACTAAGGGCTGGGTTTACAGCCAGACCGTCAAAACGACGGGATCTGACCCAGGCCCCGCGGCAGCTGCCGGAGACCCTGCCTTCCGGGGGGAGCAGAGCATGGGCCTCCTCTCCCCCCCCGCGCCCCCCCCCCCGCCCACATTGTCCCTCATGCTCTGGCTTCCCTCCAGCACACCCCAAAGCCACCACCTCGGCTCCCACCGTTTCCACGGTCTCCACATCGCCCGGGGAGGGTGCTGTCGCCTCCTGCTGCCTCCCCGCTTCCTCTCCCCATCAGTCTTCTCCTGACACAGGAGCCAGAGGGTCTGTCCCCACTGTGTCAGCCCAGCGGGCCCTCACCTACAGCCCCGGCGCCTCCCCCTGCACTCAGGGGATGCCAGGTAGTCACGGGTCCTCCATCCCTGCAGGATGTACCCCCCACCCAGCCTCAACCTCCTTCCGTTGGCCTCTTGCTTGTCCTGCTGCCCCTCTGTGGGCTGCCCCTCTGCCCGATGCCCTTCTCCAGGTGTCCGCCTGGCTCTCCTCCATCCGGCCACTTCCCCTCGGCGAGCCTCCCTTTGCCCCTCCCTCCCAGAGCCCCTGTGTGGCTTCATTCCCATGTTTTCATGGTGCCCATGCCCTCTAACGGCTGCACCTCACGTCTGTCCGAGGCTGTTTCCTCCCCGCACCCCTGTCCTCTCCTGGCTGAACGCACGCTCCATAGGACGGGGCAGCCGGCTCCCTGCTGCTCTGCAAATGGACAAATCGATTCAGTGCAAGATGCCTGGGACACAGTGGGTGCCCAGTCAGTGACATGGGTGCCTAAGATGCTCAGGCAGCGGCATTAGGTGTGAAGGCCATGGGAAGGCAGACTCACTGGGAGCCGAGGGCCGTGAGCTCTGGGCCAGCGCTCGGGGCGGGCCGTGGGAGCCAGGTGTTTGTTTTCTCGCAAGAAGGCAGGATGAAGAGAACGGAAAGGAGCAGTGTGTGTTTTCCCTCAACTACTTAAAAGCTGATGATCTCATTCCATTCTGAAAGCTGTGAATAGAAACCCTTAGATCAACGCTGTGAGGCGGGATCTGGGATTATCTGAGGTTCCGTGGAGAGTACGTGGCCTTCGCCCACAAGGGTGGTGCTTAGTAACCGCCAGCTTTTGGTGCTGTGATTCGTGCTCTGGTGAGGGGTGGCCTGCGGGGTCAGCCTGCTGTGGGAGCTCCTCTCACCTCGGTCAGCGGAGAGGCCGCTCCTGCTGTGGGAGCGCCACGCACTGACCACCAGGTGGCAGCTCCTGCATTAAGCGTCTGGTCAAACTGTCATTCTGGTCATTCTGCCTTCCCTTGCTGGGCTTTTATTATATAGGATTTTAATTTCTCCTGACTGAACTCTGTCAAGCTGCTTATTTCTAACTCCTCCTGGAAAGCCCAGGAGGGCAGGCAGGAAGCGTCCTCAGGACACCAGTCACTGTTCAGGGCTAACCGAGCAGTAAGCCAGGAGAACAGACAGCTGCCTGCGACAGTGCTGTTCTCGCCTTTCATTAGCGAGTGGCATGTTGTTTCATCTCTGCACAATATTTGATTAATAAGTTTTTTCTGAGACACTAATGAGCTTCCAAGCCAGGAGCGCTCACATAAGTAGGAAAGGTTAGCAATAAAGTTTCCCACTGCCTGGCCTTCTTCAAGTTAGGGTTTGTTCAGCAAGTAACTAGAACCAGGTATAAACAACCAAGATGATCATTATTATTTCCAGGAGCAGAAATACAGATCTCAGATGGAATTGGATGGTCCTGAAGGCAAGGTCTACACTCTGTGTCCAGGGATCAGTCTTGAGTAGAACAGTAATAACAGCCGGCGTTACAGAGCACTTGCTCTATGCCAGGCATTACTCAAAATGCTTCCCAGGGACAGTGCAGCCTCACGCTGTCTGAAATGACAAGAGGCAGATTTACAGAGATTAAGTAACAGGTGCAAGGTCACCCTGCTACCAAGGAAGACCTTGGAAACCAGGTTTGTTTGGTTCATAACCACCAAACTAAACCGTCTCCCTGAGAAGAACTGGGAATTTAATGACTCAGATCCACATGCTTCTTCCTCGCCTCAGAAAGAACCTGTGGGAGGAGCAGAATCTCCACCGACCAAGAAAGAACTTTGTTGGAAAATGAACAAATCGATTCAGTGCAAGACAATGAGATTTCAAAAATATGATTTTTCAACTTAATGGATGACCTAAAATTAGATGATGATGGGATTGATCATTTGTTTAATGAATACTATTTTTAAGACAAATAAAATGTATTCTGTCTGATTTTATTTATTTATTTATTTTATTAAATGTATTGGGGTAATATTGATTAATAAAATTACATAGGTTTCCAGTGTATAATTCTTTAGTGCATCATACATATCTTGCATTATGTCAATTATATGTTGTTTTCAAAAAACATAGTTCTTGGTGATCAAATGAGTTCTCTGTGGATGAAAAAGAAGGCCATGTGCTAACCTGATAGCTCAGGGGAGGCCTGCATGGTGGTCTTGCAAACTCACAGACCTAAGTAACCACAAAGGGTGGTCGGAAATTGAACTTTAACTACAAGCAGTTATAGTGGGTAGTCATGTCCTAGACCACCCACTTTACCTTCCCTGATAAAAGTCAATGTTTACCTTAACTGAGCCTATTGTCTTTTTGCATCCTTGTGAAATGTCCAAGTAACTTGTAACTTCCCTGTTTCCAGACCCCTCAGGGCACAACCAAATGCCCTGGGCGCCAGGACAGAGACCACAAATTCCTTCATTGTTATCCTGTTAATTGCTGACTGTTAACTATCTTGCACCCCCCTAATATCATAGGGGTTTTCCCCTCCCTCCCCTTTGCTTTCTCCCACCTCCCTAATCTATCACCAGTGGATTTCATGTAACCCACCTTTGTCTCCTCCTTGGATTGTCATGTATAAAACAAGGTGAAAACCGCCATTCTCTGGCGCATTATCCCAACCTGTTGAGGTTCTGCTTCCCCGCAATTGTCGACAGTTTGGCTCAAATAAACTCACAAAAATTCTTTACAGGTTTGAATGTTTTTATGTTAACATCTCCAAGCAGACAAACTCCGCAGCCATGGGAGCTTGGAAACACCGCACTGTGAAGGGTGCTGACAATGGAAATACAGCTGACAGCCACTGAGGGCAAAGACCACGGCCTTGACTGGGGAGGCTGTGGGAGGCTGTTCATGAACACTTTTTCATCAAAAAAGCCCTGGGGACTCGATGCTGCATTAAATGGACCTAGTAAGTCCCAAGTGGTCAGATTGTGGCTGAGCACGCCAGGGCCACTTCTTCCAGGGCTTCAGATTCTCCCCAGGACTCAGCGAGTGTTGTCACCTGGCGGATGACCCGGCAGCTGCCTCCTCCAACAGAGCGACAAGGAAGAATTCAGAATCAGAAGGCTGGGTTGGAGTACCAGCTCCATCCCTCGTGCGTGCCTGATGCTGCCCCAGCCCTTTGACCTCTCAAGTTAGTTCATATCACTAAGTTGAGGGTAGACATCTACTCTACCTACCTCTTGAAGTGGTTGTGATTCTGGAATGAGGTCAAGAGTTGAGCAAATTCAGAAGTAGAGAGCCGTGCTCCAGTCTTGAGCAAACAGGAGGTGTTGGTGGCTCTGGCAGAACTTGAGGAGGGAAGGGGTAAGAGCGTGTCTAACCTCCCCAAACTGCTAGAGCAGTGATTTCCCACCTTTCTCATCTCATGGCACATAAACTAATTACTAAAATTCTGCACCACATCAAAAAATATACTTTTGGCTGATCTGACCAAGAAAAGGTATAATTTTGATTCACTCACACTGGATGGCTATTGTTGTGTTGGCTGTTGTCATTTTTTATTTGACAATCTAAGGGGAAAGGTCAGTGCCCCTGACTAAATAGTCAGGTGTTGCATGTTTTAAAAACACATGCAGCACACGGGTTGCAAATAGTCAGTGCAGAATAAACTTACTTCTGGCCAGTCAAGGTGCTGGCATAGTTTGTCATTGGGGGGTGGGCTCTGGAGTCAGACTGACTATGCCCTGGGAAAGCATATTCTTTCTAAAAAGCAAAATCACGATTTTTAGAAATAAAATAAACATTTGTTAATGAAAGATCAGTCGGGGCCGAGAACCAGGTATTATAGGCGTTATTAGGAGAAAGACCTGCCGGGCTGTCTCGCAACGGGAGAGCAGCGGCCCGGGCAGAGGTGAGCACTCCTTTTGAAGGGAGGAATGAGGAAAGAACGAGGGCTTGGGGTACTCGGTGGGTGCTGATAGGTGATTCAATGAATAGTGCATATAAGGTACAGAATTGGGCCTCCTGGTATTTCCGGGCTGCAGACCGCGTCATGATTACTGTTACTCCACCCGCCACTTCAGGGAAGGGGTGATCTATCAGTTAAAAATTGTATTTAAATCGTTAATTAATGAGGAAACCAATACAAGGTTTTAAAGGAGAATTCAAAATGCATACATGTATAGGTAGTCGGAAATGTTAAAATGAAATTATGCTGGTGGGGGCAAACACGCTTTTTACCCAGTGGGAAGAGAAAGCGATTGTCTCCCCTTCCTGACAGAACCCACTTGCATGTCTATGGACAAGAATTATTTGCAATATGATCAGTTTTCTCAAGCTACTGAGTTGTAATTTAAACAAATAATTTAAAGACAACGCCTAAAACAAAGTGCTTAGAGCAGGTTAAAATGAACAGAAATGAGAGAAAGTGACTGCATTGTTTTGTCCTTAATTCCCATGGCTGAAAACTGAGTGCTACAATGCAGAAAGCTCCTGTTTTGCTGGCAAGGGGATCCGCCTCATCCTGAGGATTGCCTGCTGCTAAAATTTGCATCTAATTTGACTCCTTTGTACTTGTTTTTAATAGATTTGCCACTTAAAGAAGCCACATACCATCCCGACCCAGCTGATTCACAGAGTGAGATCTGCAGTGGCCTTCATTCATTTTCACTGCCTTTGTCGGCAAATGTCTTAGGATACATTCATTTAGCTGTATGTTCAAAACCCTTCCTTACCCCATGAATTGTCTTTTTGTTTGCTTTTAAACTACTTCCAACTTTTGCAAAACTCTTCTAAAATTCCCAAGATTCCTTCCATTCCATTATTTAGAATACATTTCATTTAACGTGCTCGATATAATATTGGTTTAGGATGTGGTATCAAATAACAGCTATAATTTAGCTAATTTACCATAATAAATAAGTGATGCATGTAAAACCCCAGGCAAAAATACATGCAAAATCTATCAGGCCCAAATAAAATAAAATAAGAAACAGCTACCCTTATTTTTTATTTATCCAGGAACGTGTGTGTGTGTGTGTGTGTGTGTGTGAGAGAGAGAGAGAGAGAGAGAGAGAGAGAGAGAGAGAGAGAAGAAACTAAGGTACTAACAATATTTTCTTTGTGAAACTGGTTCAGGGAACTCTGACCTACTCCTTGAATGAGATTTCTGTGCAGGCCCGTTGACCCTATAGGGATTGGGTGTGAGATAGGAAAGATAGCAAATATGGACAATGTTCCTCGTACTTCCTAAAGAGAGGAAGCTGTTTAATTGTTGACAGCACTGCTAAAACTGAACCAGTAATTTTCCATTTGTTTTTGCTACCTTTCAAGATGAAAAACAAATAAAATAAAATAGCAATGAGCTCTTTGGTATAAGACAATACATTATGACCTGACTGGAACTTGCCCGGCCCTGGGATCACCTGCCTGAGTAGACTTCTCCGCTCAAGGTCACACAGCTCCCAGCTCTGCACCACTTGCTTCAGTTGACCTACCTTTTTCTATCACTGCTTCAATTTCTTATGTGGGTGCTGGGATTAAGAGAAAAACTTTCTAATATCAGAAATTGTAATGTAGACACAAGTAATAAAAAGACTATAATTAGTTGAAGGGTATCCATCACCAGCTTCAGTGACTATTAATGTAGGACCAACTTCACTTCAGCTGTGCCCTCCACATCTTGGCATCTCATCATCCAGATTATTTTATGAAAAAATCTCAGAGATCACATCAATTTATCTGTGAATATTTTAGTATTCATCACTAAAAACACAGTATTTTGAGAACCAAGCTAAAAAAAAATCTGTTAGCACTTTACATAGAGATTGACTAGGATTTGATCAGAGTTAAAAAAATTAAAGATTAAATTAATATATAATGCTTATTTTTTTCTATATGACAGCTGTGCATAAAACATACAACCCCTTTGAAAAAACAGAACAATTTTTACATCCTTGCATGTGTTCTTTCTTTATCCCAATTCCTGCTTCTCTACTGTGCCCTGTGATGGCCCATGTTCTAAATTTTACTTTTATTTTTCTGTTTATGCTTTTATTCCAAATGTGTGCATTCTTATATGATATATTGTTTCACTTTGTTTATTTTCAAACTTTATAAAAGTGGTGTTATGCCATAGGTAGTCTTTTGAAACTGATATTTGTTTACTACATATTATGTTCCTAAGATGCCTCTATATTATTAAAGTTAGCTGCAGTTCTTTCATTTTTACTTCTGCATAATATTCCATTATGAAAATACACCACAGTTTGCTTACCATGTCTAAAAACTATCCAATATTTTCTAGGAAAATACAATTACTAAATCATAGAGTATGTGAACAGTAAAATTTAAAATATAGTGCCATATAGGACAGAAATTTACATAAGCATTAAAAGTGTGTTAGTGTTCTTGTTATTTCATATTTATACTATTATTTGGTATTATTAGACTTTTTCCCCTCTAAAATAAGTAGTGTACCAGATCATTTTAGAGAAAATTATGAAAATCGTTGGGACAAAATTAATAAGGACTCAAAGTTAGAAGATAGACAGAAATACTCAACATAATCCTATATAATAAAGAGCTAATATGCAGATGGTCATCACGGTCTCACATTGTCACACCCTCACACCATCACGCTGAAACTGCTCAGACACCAACACTGGGGAGAGAGGAATGGGGACCAGCCAGGCACAAATGAGCTCTCAAGAGAGGAATGGGGAACAGCCAGGCTGCAGCCTGCCCCATGGTCCCAGGTACCAGCAGCTGCTCCTGCACCTGTGCCTGTGGCCCAGCCTGGGAGAGGGACAAGCCACCCGCCCCGCAGTCCCAGGCTCTAGCGGCTGCATCTGTACCTGCGGCCCAGGAGAGGGACAAGCCACCCGCCCTATGGTCCCGGGTGCCTGCAGCTATGGCCCGGGCAAAGCCACACGCCCATGGTCCCCTGCAGCTGCGTCCTGGGTGTGGGTCGAGGTAGAGGCAGTTAGGGGCAATCAGGCCAGTAGGGGAGCAGTTAGAGGTGATTAGGCAGGGAAGCAGAGGTGGTTAGGGACGATCAAGCAGGCAGAGGTGGTTAGGGATGATCAGGCAGGCAGGCAGAGGAGTTAGGGGCAATCAAGCAGGTAGGCAGGCAGGCAGGCAGGCGAGTGGTTAGGAGCCAGCAGTCCCAGGTTGCGAGAGGCAGTTGGACATACCCTGAGAGGTCCCGGGTTGAAAAGGGGGTAGGCTGGGCTGAGGGACCCCTCCCCCATGCATGAATTTCATGCACCGGGCCTCTAATAAATATAATAATTCTTCCTGAAGGCATTTATATATTTAATAAAATTTAAATAGAAATCTAAACATATTCAATATATAGAGATTTTAAAGTTTTAAATTTAAAAGAATATTTTAAAACTTGGAGTGCGGGAAACGAGTTAAGTCGGCTCGCGTGAATTGCGCGTACTCCGCGGGAGCCGTCTTTAACTCGGTTCATATAGATTTGCGGTGGAGTGCGGGAAACGTGTAAACTCGGGCCGATTGTAACTGCGTATTACCAAATATTTGTTTGTAATCCACCCTTTTGGTGGATGGAACAAAACCAAAAGACAGAGCCATCTTATATTTTGGCGGGAAATTCACCCGCACTCCAAGTGTTAAAATTCATAAAAATGCAAATGCTCAAGAATCAATAAGACACTGAAGAAGAAGGAAGAGGAGAAGGAGAGGGAAAGAGAACTTGCTCAGTGAGAAACTCTATCTTCAACTTGTTCGTCAAAAAGAATCAGTAGCAATTGTTTAATATTGTACCTGCCCAAGGCTATTCAATACCATTTGAATAGAAAACAAGACAGGAGGAGAGCCTAAGGGAGCTTTGGGACAACATGAAACGAAACAACATACGAATAATAGGGGTGCCAGAACAACAGAAAGATGAACATGGATTAGAAAACCTATTCGAAGAAATAATATCAGAAAACTTCCCTGAGGTGGGGAAGAAAAAAGTCACACAAGCCCAGAGAGTCCCAAACAAGGTGAACCCGAAAAGACCCACACCAAGACACATCATAATTACCATGGCAAATGTTCAGGATAAAGAGAGAATCTTACAGGCTGCAAGAGAGAGACGGAAAGTAACATACAAGGGATCTCCCATTAGATTATCAAATGATTTCTCAACAGAAACACATCAGGCCAGAAAAGAATGGACGGAAATCTACAAAGTGATGCAAAGCAAAGGACTGAATCCAAGAATACTCTATCCAGCAAGGCTATCATTCAAAATTGAAGGGGAAATAAGAAGCTTCACAGACAAAAAAGGGCTAAGGGAGTTTATCACCACCAAGCCAGCCATGCAAGAAATGCTAAAGGGACTGGTGTAAAAAGAAGAAATATCAAGCTCAGAAAGAAAACAGCCACACACACACAAAAAAAGAAATGGCTACAAACAAGTACCTTTCAATAATAACTTTAAATGTAAATGGACTAAATGCTCCAACCAAAAGACATCGAGTGTTTGAATGGATAAAAAAATAAGACCCATACATCTGCTGTTTACAAGAGACCCACCTCATTAGAAGGGACTCACACAGACTGAAAGTGAAGGGATGGAAAAATATCTTTCACGCAAATGGAAAGGAAAAGAAAGCTGGGGTAGCAATACTTATATCTGACAAAATACATCTCAAAGTGAAGGCCATAACCAGAGATAAGGAAGGCCACTTCATAATACTAAAGGGATCAATACAACAAGAAGATATAACCCTGGTAAACATATATGCACCCAATGCAGGAGCACCCACATACATAAGAAAACTTCTGGAAGATATCAGGGGAGAGATCGACAACAATACAATCATAGTAGGGGACTTTAATACACCACTGACATCACTGGATAAATCCGCTAGACAAAAACTCAGCAAAGAAACAGCAATCCTAAATGACTCACTAGATCAGATGGACTTAATTGACATCTTCAGAACACTTCACCCCACAGCTGCGGAATATACATTCCTCTCAGGTGCTCATGGGACATATTCAAAAATAGACCACATATTGGGTCACAAGCAAAGTCTCCACAAATTCAAGAAGATTGAAATCATAAAAAGCATCTTCGCAGACCACGATGGCATAATGTTAGAAATAAACTACAATAAAAACAACCCAAAATACTCAAACACTTGGAAGCTGAATAGCATGTTATTAAATATTGATTGGGTTACCGATGACATCAAAGAAGAAATTAAAAACATCCTGGACACTAATGACAATGAAAACACAACAATCCAAAACCTCTGGGACACAATGAAAGCAGTCCTGAGAGGAAAGTTTATAGCTCTACAGGCCTATCTCAAAAAACAAGAAAAAATGGTAGTCAATCATCTAACTCTACAACTCAAAGAATTAGAAAGAGAGCAACAAGAAAACCCCAGAGTGAGCAGAAGGAAGGAGATAATAAAGATTAGAGCAGAAATCAATGAAATAGAGACCAAAAAAACAATACAGAAAATCAATGAAACCAAGAGCTGGTTCTTTGAAAGGATAAACAAGATTGACAAACCCCTTTCCAGGCTCACCAAGAAGCAAAGAGAGAGGTCCCAAATAAACCAAATCAGAAATGATAGAGGCGAAATAACAACAGACCCCAAAGAAATACAAATGATTGTTAAACAATACTACGGGCAACTCTACTCCAACAAACTAGACAACCTGGAGGAAATGGACAAATTCCTAGAAAAATACAACATTCCAAAACTCAATCAGGAAGAATCTAAAAACCTCAATAGGCCAATAACTATGGAAGAAATTGAAGCAGTCATCAAAAAGCTTCCAGCAAACAAAAGCCCAGGGCCAGACGGCTTCATAGGGGAGTTTTACCAAACATTCAAGGAAGAACTAAAACCTACCCTCCTCAGACTACTACAAAAAATTCAAGAGGAAGGAACACTTCCAAGCTCATTCTATGAAGCCAGCATCACCCTAATACCAAAACCAGGTAAAGACATCACAATGAAAGAGAATTACAGGCCAATATCCCTCATGAACATAGATGCCAAAATCCTCAACAAAATCTTAGCAAATCGGATCCAGCAGTACATCAGAAGGATCATACACCATGACCAAGTAGGATTTATCCCAGAGATGCAAGGATGGTACAACATCCGTAAATCAATAAATGTGATACATCACATAAACAAATTGAAAGAAAAAAACCACATGGTCATATCAATTGATGCAGAAAAAGCATTCGACAAAATCCAACACCCATTTTTGATAAAAACTCTCAGAAAGGTGGGAATAGAAGGCTCATACCTCAACATAATAAAAGCCATATATGACAGGCCCACAGCCAACATCATACTCAATGGACAAAAACTAACACCATTTCCCCTAAGAACAGGAACAAGACAGGGATGCCCACTCTCACCACTCCTGTTCAACATAGTACTGGAAGTATTAGCCATTGCAATTAGGCAAGAAGAAGAAATAAAAGGCATCCAAATTGGAAAAGAGGAAGTAAAACTGTCCTTATTTGCAGATGACATGATATTATACATACAAAACCCTAGAGACTCCATCAAAAAGCTACTAGACTTAATACATGAATTTGGCAATGTAGTAGGATACAAAATTAACCCCAAGAAATCTGAGGCATTTCTATACACCAATAGTGAACTTTCAGAAAGAGAGATTAGAAAAACAATCCCATTTACCATCGCACCAAAAAAATTAAGCTACCTAGGAATAAACTTAACTAAAGAGGTAAAAGACCTCTACTCAGAAAACTACAGGACGTTGAAAAAAGAGATAGAGGAAGACATAAACAGATGGAAGAACATACCGTGTTCATGGATTGGTAGAATCAACATCATTAAAATGTCCATACTACCCAAAGCAATCTATAAATTCAACGCACTTCCCATTAAAATACCAACGGCCTACTTCACAGATCTAGAATGAACTCTCCAAAAATTCATCTGGAATAAAAAAAGACCTCGAATAGCTGCAACGATCCTGAGAAAGAACAAAGTAGGTGGGATCTCAATGCCAGATATCAAGCTGTATTACAAAGCCACTGTTCTCAAAACTGCCTGGTACTGGCACAAGAACAGACATATAGATCAGTGGAATAGAATAGAGAGTCCAGAAATTAGCCCGAACCAATATGCTCAATTAATTTTTGACAAAGGAGGCATGAACATACAATGGAGCCAAGATAGTCTCTTCAATAAATGGTGTTGGGAAAACTGGACAGATATATGCAAGAAAATGAAACTAGACCACCAACTTACACCATACACAAGAATAAACTCAAAATGGATAAAGGACTTAAATGTACAACAGGAAACCATAAAAATTCTAGAAGAATACAAAGGCAACAAAATCTCAGACATATGCCAAAACAATTTCTTCACTGATACAGCTCCTAGGGCAGTTGAAACTAAAAAGAAAATGAACAAATGGGACTACATCAAAATAAAAAGCTTCTGCACAGCAAAAGAAACCATCAACAAAACAACAAGAAAACCCACCTCGTGGGAAAACATATTTGCCAACGTCATATCTGATAAGGGCTTAATCTCCAAAATTTATAGGGAACTCATACAACTTAACAAAAAGAAGATAAACAATCCAATCAAAAAATGGGCAAAGGATCTAAATAGACACCTTTCAAAAGAGGACATTCAGAAAGCCAAGAGACATATGAAAACATGCTCAAAGTCACTAATCATCCGAGAGATGCAAATCAAAACAACAATGAGGTACCATCTCACACCTGTCAGAATGGCCATCATCAACAAATCAACAAACGACAAGTGCTGGAGAGGATGTGGAGAAAAAGGAACACTTGTGCACTGCTGGTGGGAATGCAGACTGGTGCAGCCACTATGGAAGGCAGTATGGAGGTTCCTCAAAAAATTGGAAATGGAAATCCCATTTGACCCTGTGATCCCACTTCTAGGAATATATCCCAAGAAACCAGAAACACCAATCAGAAAGGATATATGCACCCAGATGTTCATAGCAGCACAATTCACCATAGCTAAGATCTGGAAACAGCCTAAGTGCCCATCAGTAGATGAATGGATTAGAAAACTGTGGTACATCTACACAATGGAATACTATGCTGCTGTTAAAAAGAAAGAACTCTTACCATTTGCAACAGCATGGATGGAACTGGAGAGCATTATGCTAAGTGAAACAAGCCAGTCAATGAAGGAAAAATACCACATGATCTCACTCTTTCATGGATAATTAAGACCATTACAAACTTTTGAACAATAATAAATACAGTGGCAGAGCTGCCTCAAACCGATTGTCGGACTGCAGTGGGAAGGCCAGGGAGGGTTGGGGGACAGGAGGGAGGGGAATAAGAGATCAACCGAAGGACTTGTATGCATCCATATAACCATAACTAATGGACATAAGACACTGGGGGGTAAGGGAGGGCAGGGGCTTGTCAAGGGTGGGGGGGAAAAAAGGACACTTAAGTAATACCCTTTGTAATACTTTTAGCGAAAAATAAAAAAAATTCATAAAAATGCAAATGCTCAAGAATCAATAAGACACTGAAGAAGAAGGAAGAGGAGAAGGAGAGGGAAAGAGAACTTGCTCAGTGAGAAACTCTATCTTCAACTTGTTCGTCAAAAAGAATCAGTAGCAATTGTTTAATATTGTACCTGCCCAAGGCTATTCAATACCATTTGAATAGAAAACAAGAACTAGCCAAACATTTTAAAGGAAGATCTTGAAAATGGGATATTCATAGGGGCTTTTAAAGCTATGATGTTCCTGGGGATTTAGAAGTCCTCTCACATGTGTCCAATAGACCTGAGACAGTCCCAGTTACTCTGGTCATCTTAAAATTCCTTCACAAGCAGGAAATAAAGGCTAAGGCAGACTTGTAAACTGCCTGAGCATTGAAGGCATGAGTCAACAAATAAACAAAGTCGCTGGAAGATTTGCTAGCTTGAAGCATTTATAGAAATTTCTGACCAATTATCACTTAGCTAATAGAGCAGAGACTTCAATGGCTGCACACTACAGGAAATACATACTTTATCAAATAATCCAGGGAACTCACTAAACAAACAGCCAAAACAAACAAACAAAAAAACTGCAAACTGCAACAACAAAAATTTTGGATGGGAGAGATTTTCAGAGTTGACACATTATGCTACCTGAAATGTTTGGTTTTCAACAACAACAAAAAATTTTGAGACACAAAGAGAAACATGAGGGTATGGTAATACAGTGGAGAATAAGGAGTTATCAAAACTATCCCTGAAGTGAATTTAATGCTTGACTTACTAGACAAAGACTTTAAATCAGCTATTATAAATATGTTCAAAAACATAAAGAAAACCATGCCTAAAGAATTAAATAAAATATGGTAATAATATTTAACCAAATACAGACTATCAATAAAACAACAGAAATTATTATTTTTAAAAAGAACCAAATAGAAATTATGAAGTTTAATAGTATAATACCCAAAATGAAAAATTCACTAGCAATAATCAACAGTTGATTTAAGCTATTAGAAGACAAAAAGTCAGCAAATTTGAAAATAAGTCAAAAAATATTGTCCAATAAAATGAACAAAAAGGAATGAATAAAAATAAACGGATCCTCAGAGACCAATGAGACACCATCAAACACATCAAGTTATGAATAATGACAGCTCCAGGAGAGAAGAGAGAAAAATATTTTAATAAATAATTACTGAGAATGTCCCAAATTTAGTGAAAAACATTAATCTACACATTCAAGATGCTCAAAGAACTCAAAGTAGGATGAACCAAAGATGTCCATATTGAGACACATCTTAGTCAAATTGTCAAAAGACAAAAACAAAGAGTTAACCCTGAAAGCAGAAAGAGACAAATGACTTATCACATGCACAGGATCCTAAATAGATTAACAGCTGATTTCCCATCAGAAACCATGGAGGTCCAGTTGTATGACATATTCAAAGTCCTTAAAGAAATAAACTGTCAATCAAGGATTTTAACCCCTCAAAACTGCCTTTTAAAAATAAAGAGAAATTAAGATGTTCTCAGATAAACAAAACTGGGAGAAGTCATTGATAGTGGGCCTGCCCTTCAAGAAATACTAAAGGGAGTCCTTCAGGCTGAAATGAAAGGACACTAGACATAAGTCAAATACAAATGAGGAAACATACAATAAATTGCTATCCAGTGAGAGTAAATCATCATTACTTCACGATAAAAGATTTTCAATTTAATAAACTGGATGATATCCTGGGATTGGGTATTTTGGGTTGGTCACATCCTTAGCAAGTGAAGCACTCAGGACTGGTGATAAATCAGTTTTGATGAAGAAAATTTCCCATTATTTAGCTCATACATAGTTTTTGTTCCTGTTTTCATGAAAATTTTCCCAAGCAATTACCAAGTAATAATAAAGGAAACTGGGATTGCTGATGTCCTGAATTCTTCTTCATCTGGTTATTGAGAGCTTCTGTAATATATTTTTGCTGAGTATTTTTTTAAAATCTTTATTATTCAGAGTACTATAAATGTCCTCCTTTTCCCCTCATTGTCCCCCTCCACCTGGTTTCCACCCCATCCCAGGTCTTCACCGCCTTATTGTCTGTCTCCATAGGTAATGCATATATGCATATAAGTTACTTGGTTAATCTCTTCCTGCACTCCCCTCCCCCCTTTCCTCTGAGATTCGTCAGTCTGTACCATGTTTCTATGCCTCTGGTTCCATTTTATTCTTCAGTTTATTTTATTCATTAGGTTTCTTGTTTGTTTATTTTGAGATTCAATTATTGATAGATATATATTTATTGCCTTTTTATCATTCATATATTTTTTTCTTCTTTTTATTCTTCTTCTCCTTCTCCTTTTTCTTCTTCCTCTTCTTAAAGAATACCCTTCAACATTTCATGTAATGCTGGTTTGGTGGTGGTGAACTCCTTTAGCTTTTTCTTGTCTGTGAAGCTCTTTATTTCACCCTCAATTCTAAATGAGAGCTTTGCTGGTAGAGTAATCTTGGCTGTAGGTTTTTGCTATTCATCACTTTGAATATTTCTTGCCACTCCCTTCTGGCCTGAAAAGTTTCTGTTGAGAAATCAGCTGACAGTCGTATGGATTCTCCTTAGTAGGTAACTAACTGCTTTTCTCTTGCTGTTTTTAAGATTCTCTCCTTATATTTAACCTTTTGCATTTTATTTATGATGTGGCTTGGTGTGGGCCTCTTTGTGTTCCTCTTGTTTGGGACTCTCTGTGCTTCCTGGATTTGTAAGTCTATTTCTTTCATCAGGTAGGGGAAGTTTTCTGTCATTATTTCTTCAAATACATATTCAATATCTTTCTCTCTCTCTCTCTCTCTCTCTCTCTCTCTCTCTCTCTCTCTTTTCTGGCACCCCATAATGTGAATGTTGGTACGCTTGAAGTTATCTCAGAAGCTTCTTACACTATCTTCATATTTTTGAATTCCTTTTTCTTTTTGTTGTTCTGATTGGGTGTATTTTGCTTTCTCATATTCCAAATCATTGATTAGAGTCTCAGAATCCTCTACTCTACTGTTGAACCTCTGTATGATATTCTTTATTTCAGTTAGTATATGCTCAATTTCTGACTGGTTCTTTTTCATGTCTTTGACATTCTCACCAAGATCCTTGAAATTCTCACTAAGTCCCTTGCAGCTCTCATCAAGATCCTTGAGCATCCTTATCACCATTGCATTGCCCTCTATATCTGATAGCAGCCACAGCCTTGGAAGAGCACAGTAAGCAATGGTCCAAAGCCATCAGGAATGTGGGTCTGAGCCCGCCGCCCCCTAGAAAAGCTACCTAGATGCACAGGATTTTATGTGACAATAACATGGGAAGGGTATTAGTTACAACCCCAAGACTGATGCAGGAGTGGGGGCCACCATTTTTCCCACTAACCTGCCTTCCTCTTTAAAGATTCCCCCAGAACCCTGGAGTAGATGTTCCCAGTTAGGGTTACCTTGTTATATAAGGCAAATGGATTCAAGTGATGCAAAGAGTGAACTCCATCAGATTTTGTTTTACCATTTTGTTTTATTTATTTTATTTATTTTTGTTGTTGTTGTTGTTGTTAATCCTCACCTGAGGATATTTTTCTATTGATTTTTAGGGAGAGTGAAAGAGAGAGGGAAAGACAGAGAGAAACATCAATGTGAGAGAAACACATTGATTGGTTGCCTCCTGCACAAGCCCTGACCAGGGACTAGGCCAGGAAGGAGCCTGCAATCGAGGTACGTGGCCTTGACCAGAATTGAACCCAGGACCCTTAGGTCCACAGGCCAACACTCTATCCACTCAGCCAAACTGGCTAGGGCTCACCATTTTGTTTTAAACTAAAACACTTCAGTTTTATTCCATAAATTAGGCTACAAGGACTTTGGCTATTTTATCATCCCGCAGGACATGCTGGTCCATTACATCAATGACATGCTGATAAGGCTAACTGATCTGGAAATAGCAAGGAACTTGGATGTCTCGTTAAGAAGTAGATGTTTAAGAGAATGAAAGACCCACCTGATGAAGAGCTGAGGGTCATCTGCATCAGTGTGATTCTGGAGATGGCTCGCCTGAGGCAGGTGACTCCTCCCCGAGCTTCTCAGGGTTCTTTCAGGAAACCATGAGACCCTCAAATATTGGTCATTAAGGATTGTTTTGGGAAGGATCTATCTGTAAAGCTGAAGACAAAGTTAGACATGTCAACAAGGTGGGGCTAGTAAAGGGGGAGTCATTTCCATCCCTGGACTGAAGGACCTAGAGATGTAGTCGCATGCCACCTGTGTGCGCAGTTTACTTGTGCCCATAGTCAGGCCTGGTTCCAGATATACCCATTTGATGTTTTTTATTTCGCTCAGCCCACCTAACTTTCTGGATCAGTGGAGGTCTGATAGAACTCAATTCATGATAGACATGTTGGCAGCACAGTTATTTTCTGTCCCGGGGTTAGAGGCTATCAAATCACAGTAGGACGCCAAGATTTTAAAGAGTTGTTTTAAAAATAATGTGAAATTTTCTGCTGCAGATGGTATGGCTAGGGTGTTAATATCGTGGCTCTTCTACAGTCTTGCCATAGACTCCATATTGCATTTTTCCTGCAACAGGCATCTCTACTGCCACGGGTTTCCTCTGTGAGGGCAACACCGCTTGGCACTGTTGAGAGCCCTTCTCTGAGCTGAGTCCCACTCACACTTGGCACCCTTCTGTGCCACTTGACAGCTGGGTCAGATAAGTATTCCTAACTGAGGAATACGCTAGCTCTAAATCCCAAAAAGGCCTGTCTACCAGCCCTCGTGCTTGCTTCGTAGTGACAAGAGCTGCAAACATGTGTATCCTCTCTGTTGAAAGGGATTGTCTCACATGCCCCAGGTCTCTGGGCAGAAACGCTTCACTGATGTGGCAGGTTAGGACCTCAGTTGCAAGCAACAGAGTCCACTATCTAGTGTATGGGAATGTATTAACTGCTGTTATACAGGTCCTCACATCATTGGGAGAGAAGGAGAGACGGGCTTGGGGTTAAACGCTCACGTAGGATGCCTACAACCCCCGGAGGGGCCTCATATGGAGCTGCTGCTCCTGCTGCTTTCAGCTGTTTGAGTTTCAGCTGGAACTCAAACGCATTAGCGATGATGCCAGTTTTGTATCAGGGGCTTGACTTCACAGTCCCTAAAGGACACTGCTTACCACTGCCCTCATCAGTAAACAGGAGTGTCAGCAAACCAAGTTCCTCCCTCTGCTCCCTTCCAACTTTAGCCCCACACCAGTGCCCCGGCTGGAGGAGACCAGTTTCCCCCACAACTACCAGGGGCACAGATTGAATGATGTCTGACATAGCAGGTGGCTATCACAGCATGGGCATGCATGGCTTTTCAAAGGATGATGCATATCCTCAAATCTTAAAAAATAAATTAAATAATCCATTACATCTTTACAACATGAAAAATATATTTATACTATGGTGACAATGGTTTAAAAAAGCAGAGAATACCATGATAAGTAGGTTAATTTATTTGCCTATTCATGTATTTATTTTTTGTTTCTTCTATCTATAGTGTAATCTTCATGAGGTCTAGAAGTGTTGTGTTCATGGATTTCTCGCTAGCTCTAGCTAGGATGGTCAGAACCATAATAAATGTCCAGTAAGTCCTTCTTGGATGGATTAAGAAATGAATGAATGAATAGCATCTAACTAGGCTTCTTGATATATGGCCTGCCAAGTGGCACTCCAATGAGTGCAAGATTTACTGTTGCTTTGTTAGAGTAATGCAGTGCTTGAATTCATTGTGATCACTATTTCAAAGTAGAACAAATACTATTGTTTTACTTTTAATAAAATGACTTGCCTGAGACTACCCAGTTAGTGGAAGCATGTGACTTTGGTGTTACAAGTGCAAATTCTGCAGTCAGAACTTTTGTTTTAAAAGTGTGGTTTCATCCCTGCCAGCGAGGTGGCTTTGAGCAAGTTACCGTTCTTCTCAGTGCCTCGGTTTTCTCTATATGGGCTGGGGGTGATAATAGCAATGATAATCATATCTACTTCAAAAGAGTGCGGTGAGTTTTAAAAATTAAACTCAAAAACCCTAAAACTATGTCTGTCACTTAGTAGGCATTCGACTGCTATTGGCTATTTTTACAAATGGCCAAGTCATTCCATCTTCATATATGGAGCTGTGGCTCCTGCAGGGATAGGTTTCTTGCTTCTCTGGCTGGGTTTCCCTTCCCTAGCCATTCGCTAAATGTGTGGGATACACAAGGTCCATTAACAAATCTGCCACTGAATCATTTCCTACCAAGTCTTATTCATCTTTGTTCCTCTAAAGCCTGATATAATGCAAAATGATTTCAGCTTTACCGTAAACATGCTCAGATAAAGGAGCCACATAGATCAAGTTCTGCTCCATCAATCTTGGTTAAATATAAGACTTTGTAAATGTTCTGAGGGAATGTTTGGTTTTGTATAAGATAAGGAAATAATCATGAGTTTCTCTGAAACTTAGATATCTCATACAAAGGAGAATAAGGAAACCAAAAATAAGAATGGTAAGTATGACTCAGAAAGAGCAGTAAGAAAACATATTCAGAAAATGTAACATCCTTGCACAGGCTGGTAACAAGGAAAGTGTATGATTGAGTACAGGGTGGGGAAGTGTTTGTTAAAGGATGGAAGAAAAATGAGAAGGGTGTTTTTATATTTATGTGATATTTAGAGAACATGTGCCTCAGTATTTTGCAAATAATCCAATTACACCCCCAATTACACATGTATAAATGGACGGCAGATTTGAACATAATTTAATGAAAGCTTGTTCAGATACACATACCTTATGGCTACTGGGATTTACTTTATTAAATTTATCTTTATTGTTGAAAATGTCCCCTCTTTTTCCCAGTAAACCCCCCTCCACTTTACCTCCAACCCCCCACCCAGGCCTTCACCACACTATTGTCTGTATCCATGCATATATGCATATAAATTCTTTGGTTAATCTTTCCCCATCTCCCCTCCCCACTTCCCTCTGAGATTCATCAGTCTGTTCCATACTTCTGTGTCTGGGTCTATTTTTTTCATCAGTTTATTTTGTTCCTTAGACTCCACATATGAGTGAGATAATGTGATACTTGTCTTTCTCTGACTGGCTTATTTCACTTAGCATAATACTGTCTAGGTCCCTCCATGCTGTCTCAAACTTAGTCTCTATAAGTTCCAGAAGACTGAAATCATACCAAGCATCTTCTCAGATCACAATGGCATGAAACTAGAAATCAACTACAGTAAAAAACACTCAAAAACATTCAAACACATGGAGACCAAATAGCATGTTATTAAACAATGAATGGGTTACCAATCAGATGAGGGGAGAAATTAAAAACTTCTTGGAAACGAATGAAAATGAACACACAACAACCCAAAATCTATGAGACATAGCAGTCCTGAGAGGGAAGTTCATAGCACTACAGGCATACCTCAAGAAACAAAAAAATTGCTGGGGCTTTTAAAGTGGTGTGTCAAGTAGGAAATGTAACAAGAATTGCTGAGATCAAACATGGGGGAATAAGTGCCAAGAAGAGGAAGTGTCAAAATGTTCATTTTGGTGGAGGTAGATATAGACTAGTAGTTTAGAGTGTGGGTTCTGGGACCCGATTACCTGGATTTTTATATCAGCTTTTACGTTTATAATATTGGGGAATTAATCTTCATTTCCCATCTCAAAGATAATGATGACGAGCATGTGAGTTGTTGGGAAAATAAGAGATATACTTCCTGGAAAGCTTATAAGGTTTTGCTCATCATTAGTAACTGCTCAACACATGTTAATTGCTACGATTATTTCCAAACAAAATATACCCCTTTCGAACTTCCTTTGGACCTGCAATGATACTGATTGAAGGAGAGACCTTTGTTTATAAGCATTGCCTTCTCCATCCCCATGCCTGCAACACAGCAGGTCCTTAGCCCACACTCATTGAACTGATCCATGCCTTATTTTAAGTGTTTTTCATTCTGATGCGCTTCTCTTCATTGCCTGAACTTACTCTCTTTCCCTACATAGATTCCATAATACCCTTTTGCTTTTCTCTGTGTATTTGGAATTAAATAGATATAATAATGTAACCTGCATAAAGCCAAAATGACTTGTTCTGACCTCAAAACTCATCCCACCACAGACTTGGAGTCAAAGATACAATAAATAGTCAAGCAATAAAACAAGTAACTGAAAAATAATTTAGTTCTTTACTTTTCTCTTGTAAAAAGGCCAAATATTAAGAACATTCAAAGATAAATATATCAAACACTTTAAAACTCAATTGCATATCTTTCTTATTCTTAGGACCTACCACAGTGTGCTGGTACTCAAAGTCATTCTTTTATCCAAGGCTCCCAAAAGGTTCCTAACCCAGTCACCATGCAAGGTCTAGATTCCTTTTTCATACTTTCTGTTTCTTTCCACATCTAACCTTTCTTCTCTGCAACAAGTGATCTTTTTTTCCTTTTTAAGTTTTCTCTCCTTACTCTTTTTTTTAAGTATATTTTATTGATTTTTTACAGAGAGGAAGGGAGAGGGAGAGAGAATTAGAAACATCGATGAGAGAGAAACATCCATCAGCTGCTTCCTGCACAGTCCCTACTGGGGATGTGCCAGCAACCAAGGTACATGCCCTTGACCAGAATCGAACCTGGGACCCTTGAATCCGCAGGCTGACACTTTATCCACTGAGCCAAACCGGTTAGGGCTCTCCTTACTCTTTACACAGTCTGCATACTAAGCTCCAGGAATCAATTGTATAGCTAAAGGAGGCCTGAATGCCATTAGTCAAGGATGAATTTCCTCTGGCAGGTAGGGGTGAGCAAGCAACTATGAAACTCTTGTTTTATATTAATGTTTTGTCCCTCTCTGGTAGTGTTATGGATCTCTCTCTCTCTCTCTCTCC
>NW_005871470.1:442621-444436 GCF_000147115.1 Myotis lucifugus | reverse complement strand
CAGGGTCCATAACATCCAAAATGACCAAAGGCTCAACCGAACACCAGAAGTCAGTCCTGCAGTCAGTGCTGGGTTGCTGTGGTGACCCAGTACTGACCGCCAAGGGGGCTGCGGATCAGGCCTGGAGAGAGAAGCAGGGTCTGATCTGCAGCCTCCATGGCAGCTGTTGACCAGCCCTTGCCTCTCTGTCTCTCTGGGCCTCACCAGCAGCCATGCCTCTCTTTTTCTTTAGGCCTCACCAGCAGCCAGGGGGGCTGCTCATCAGCCCCACATCTCTGATCAGGCCCAGAGATAGGCCTGGACACACTGACTGGCATAGAAACAGACCAATCAGAACCAAATCTGGGTGAAGTGCCAGGAGCCAATGGCTGCCTAGAAAGCGGAGCTTTTGACGCTGACTGGCATAGAAACTGGCCAATCAGAACCTAATCTGGATGAACTGCAAAGGCAGAACCTAAGGTGGGGGCTGAGGAGGGATTTTAAGGGCAACAGCTGTTTGGTGTAAGGTGTAAGAAAGCAGTTCAATTTTTTAATGACCAGTTTGGCAGTATTGTGCATATGGCTGGCTATCAGTCCAATATAGGGATTATGTATTTTTGTCTGCCAAGAGCATCTCCTCCTGCTGAAAAAGGGCCCCCCCATTTAAGCAATCTTATCCTTTATAATCTATCTACACTAATAAAAGAGAAACATGGTAATTAACGTACGACCGCTACCCTTCCCATTGGCTAATCAGCATATCCTTATGCAAATTAACTGTCAGCCAAGATGGCGGCCGGCAGCCAGGCACTGAGCGAGCAGGGAGGCTTGCTTGCTCCAGTGTCTGCGGACTCCAACGTTCCCCGCCCAACTTGCTGGCCTCTCAGCTGCAACTCTAAGCAACTATGTACTATGTTGCAAATAAGAAGCTAAACAAAACCCCAGAAACCAACCGGACTGAAAGCCAGCCAGACCGCAACATTGAATCGATGTTTTTAGCAGCGAGGCCTCAGAGCTAAAGCTGGCCCAGAATAAAAAAAAAAAAAGAAAAAAAAACAAG
Organism: Myotis lucifugus; assembly: GCF_000147115.1. Taxonomy (NCBI): domain Eukaryota; kingdom Metazoa; phylum Chordata; class Mammalia; order Chiroptera; family Vespertilionidae; genus Myotis; species Myotis lucifugus. The sequence goes on along the minus strand of NW_005871470.1, from coordinate 443,397 downwards.
GAGCAGTTGGAAGCTTCAGTCACTCGCCAGCCGGAAAACAGCCCTCAGCCCAGGCACCCCAGTGGGGACCCCCACCCTGATCCAGGACACCCGTCAGGGCAAACCAGCCGGTCCCCACCTGTGCACCAGGCCTCTATTCTATATAGTAAAAGGGTAATATGCCTCCCAGCACCAGGATCAGCGGAGCAGCGAGGCTCCCCGGCACCAGGATCAGTGTGATGGGGCAGCGCCCAAACCCCCTGATCTGCCCTGAGGCTCTGTGTGTGACAGGGGGTGGGGGCCACAACCTCCCTTATCGCCCTGCTCTGTTCATGACAGGGGAAGGAGCCCCAACCCCCTGATCAGCCCTGCTCTGTCCCTGATAGGGGGGAGCTCCCCAATCCCCTGATTCCCTGCGGCTCTGTGTTTCACAGGGGGGAGCTCCTCAATCCCCTGATTGACCTGCAGCTCTGTGTTTGACAGGGTGCAGCGCACCAACCTCCTGATCGGCCCTGCTCTGTGTGTGACAGGGTAGAGCCATAACCTCTCCATTAACCCTGCCCCGAGTGTGACAGTGGCAGCGCCCCAACCCCCTGATCGGCCCTGCTCTGTGGGTGATAGAGGGTGGCGCCCCAACCCCCCTCCACGGGCCTTGCTCTGTGTGTGACAGGGTAGAGCCATAACCTCCCCATTGGCCCTGCCCTGAGTGTGACAGGGTGCAGCGCCCCAACCCCCTGATCCGCCCTGCTCTGTGTGTGACAGGGGGTTGGTGCCCCAACTCCCCTATCGCCCTACTC
>NW_005871470.1:438983-442166 GCF_000147115.1 Myotis lucifugus | reverse complement strand
GGATTGGGCCTGCCCTCTGCACCCGAGGAGCAGGCCTAAGCCAGCAGGTCGTTATCTCCGAAGGGGTCCCAGACTGCGAGAGGGGCACAGGCCGGGCTGGGGGACCCCCCGCCCCCAGTGCACAAATTTTTGTGCACCGGGCCTCTAGTCTATACTAATAAAAGGGTAATATGCTAATTAGACTGGGTCAACCAGCCATCTTCCAGACGTCTGACTTCCTTCCAGACAAAGCCGTCGTGGTGGGGGCCGAGGCAGAGGCAGCTAGGGGTGATCAGACTGGCAGGGGAGGGCAGTTGGGGGTGAGATCAGGCCAGCAGGGGAGTGCAGTTGAGGGCGAGATCAAGCCAGCAGGGGAAGGCAGTTGGAGGCAAGATCAGGCCAGCAGGGGAGGGCTGTTGGGGGGAGATCAGACTGGCAGGGGAGGTCCATTGGGGGCGAGATCAGGCCTGCAAGGGAGGGCAGTTAGGGGTGATCAGGCAGGCAGAGGCAGTTAAGTGCAAGATCAGGCTAGCAGGGGAGGGCTGTTGGGGGCAAGATCAGGCTGGCAGGGGAGGACAGTTAGGGGCAATCAGGAAGGCAGGCAGAGGGATTAGGGGCAATCAGGCAGGCAGGTGAGTGGTTAGGAGCCAGTAGTCCCAGATTGTGAGAAGGATGTCCGACTGCTGGTTACAGGGATCAGGCCTAAACTGGCAGTCGGACATCCCCTAAGGCAGTGGTTCTCAACCTTCTGGCCCTTTAAATACAGTTCCTCATGTTGTGACCCAACCATAAAATTATTTTCGTTACTACTTCATAACTGTAATGTTGCTACTGTTATGAATCGTAATGTAAATATCTGATATGCAGGATGGTCTTAGGCGACCCCTGTGAAAGGGTCGTTCGACCCCCAAAGAGGTCGCGACCCACAGGCTGAGAACCACTGCCCTAAGGGGTCCCCAATTGGAGAGGGTGCAGGCTTGGCTGAGGGAAACCCTCCGCCCCACGCATGAATTTCATGCACTGGGCCACTAGTGTGTGTGTGTGTGTGTGTGTGTGTGTGTGTGTGTGTGTGTATACACACATATATCTGATGAACAGAAGATTAAAATTATAAAACTAAGCATAAAATATGTTAGGAAATACAGTAGAATTATTATTCCTTTTCTTAATACAACATTAATCTTTTTTCTTTTGAATTACAAAATGTCACATTAACAAACCAAGACTTTATTTTGCAGTTCTTCTTTTCCGGTTCCCTAAGCACAGGACAAGCCTCTCTTTTGGCCTATACATCTCTATCTGAAAGGTAGGCATTGTTTCCATCTAACAAATAAATAAACTAAAAATCAGTGCAGTTATCACCTGCCTAAGATGACACAGTTGGTAAGTGACAAAACAAGGATTAAAACCCAGGTAATTTCGTCATTTGAGACTAAGCTCACTCATGTTTTACTTTATTTTTTATTTTTTGCTATAATTTTGCTTAGTTGGTTGATTGGTTTGTGGCATGTTGGTTGATTCCTGTTGTTGTCTTCTGTTGTACCTGCAAGTACCTAGAACTCATCTTACCATTGGGTTCTACCCTATCTTTGGACGGCTCCCAAACTCTACTTTTCTGATTATAAGATCATTAATTTTTTGTTCCTAAAGGATACTTCCCATTATCTACCTGGAATTTCAGAGTATAGCTGATCCTTCCTTGTGAAACAAAACAATGGGCTCTTCTGTTCTTTTGAGCTTTATTTTAACATGATCCCCTACATTTATTTCTGACAATAGCAAAGACTATAAGGGTAAAAATGAGGGCTGAAATGACCAGTTAAGGTAGCTTGGAAAACATGATCAGCTCTTACTAAAGGAGCTCTCTAGTTAATCATCCACATGTGTTTCAAGGAATCAGCCTCAAATAGCTCTTAGGCAGCCTCTTAACAGTTTTCAACTTAATCTCAACGTCAGCAGAATGATGGTGAAATTGTGATGAAGTAGTCATGCAAAGCCCTGAGAGGAGAGTAGCATTCAAGCGGGTGTCATTTCTCAGGAAGAGAAAGAATGTACTTGAAAATGAATGGACAAGCCGAAACCGGTTTGGCTCAGTGGATAGAGCGTCGGCCTGCGGACTGAGGGGTCCCGGGTTCGATTCCGGTCAAGGGCATGTACCTGGGTTGCGGACACATCCCCAGTGGGAGATGTGCAGGAGGCAGCTGATCGATGTTCTCTCTCATCGGTGTTTCTAACTCTCTATCTCTCTCCCTTCCTCTCTGTAAAAAATCAATAAAATATATTAAAAAAAAAGAAAATGAATGGACAATTCCATCAGGTCCAAAGATCTTCAGAGTTAAATAAATAAATATTCTATATCTTAGGAGCCAAAGAAATATACAATCTAATTCACTTTCTGCATCATGGTGCAACTTCTGGAGGGCCCTTTTCCTAATAACTAGTCTCTGCAAAATCAATTCTATCTCTGGGACCACCTGGTACCTCCTTTGAGTAATGGTGCTGTAGGTGGTGGGAATGGCCATAGTGTTAGACCCGTGGGGTTGGACTGGACCTGGGTTCAGCAACCTTGGTACTTGAGTTCCAGCTAGGAAAGAATTCAAAGCCAAGACTCCAACTATCAGAGAACATTTGTTTATAAAATCACAGAGGTAGAAGAAGCAATTCCTAAAATAAATGGGCTTAGAAAGCAAGTTATAGAAGCAAAGGAAGGGCTTAGGAGCTTGGGAGCAAGAAAGATAACGGTAAGTCACCTGGGAGGGAAGGGGGGAAGGGGGGCAGGAAAAGGAAAGGCTCAGGCATCTCCCTGAAGGCATAGTCCACTGGGTCCTCAGTCCTAAGTGTTTTATTTAATTTTTTAAAATATATTTTATTGACTTTTTACAGAGAGGAAGGGAGAGGGATAGAGAGTTAGAAACATCGATGAGAGAAACAGCAATCAGCTGCCTCCTACACGCCCCCTACTGGGGATGTGCCTGCAACCAAGGTAAATGCCCTTGACCAGAATCGAACCCGGGACCCTTCAGTCCGCAGGCCGATGCTCTATCCACTGAGCCAAACTGGTTAGGGCAGTCCTAAGTGTTTTAAGGGTGGAGATCTTAGGGGAGGTCTTAGGGCAGTGGTTCTCAACCTTGGCTGCACATTAGAAATCACCTGGGAATCGTTTTTAAAATCCTGATTTCTGAGCCTCATCCTCCAGAAATTCTG
>NW_005871470.1:417473-438883 GCF_000147115.1 Myotis lucifugus | reverse complement strand
TTTCTTTGTTACTAATGTTGTGGCCCCACCCCATAACAAAGAAACAGAATTTCTGGAGGATGAGGCCCAGAAAATCAGGATTTTAAAAAGATTCCCAGGTGATTCTAATGTGCAGCCAAGGTTGAGAACCACTGTCCTAGGGGAAGATCTCAGTAGAACAGTCAGCAGCTTTTTCCAGGTGTGTCCTTTCAGGGTCATGGTCTCCATGATTGGTCAGTGCCAGGGGGGTCATTACCCAGTGCAGCTGGGCCTGATGTCAGCTGTGGGGACACTTGTCTGGTTTTGCTGCTCTTCTGGGCCTGGAGCTGAACTACAACTGAGGCCTAGATGTTACCTCTGGGGAGGAAAGGTCAGGGGTCTAAAGTAATATGCTCGGGGAGGAAGGTCACCCAGGGGATGAGGTCCCACCCCACAGTTGTGCTTTGCTAGGCACCCGGGGCTGTCCACCTGGTGACCTTCTGTCCCTGGCCCGTCGTCCTTGCCCTGCTCATGTCTGCCCACCACAGGGGGGTTATTAATTCAGCCAAAAATAGGGTCAGGCACACCCCATTAGGGTCAGAGACAAGGATCAGCCGCATCTTGCCTGAAATCGCTGAGTATTAACACTGACCACGTTGAGAAGGCACCCCCTAATTGTGTGGCATGTCATATTTCCTCAGTGGGTAACTGTCTTTCAATGGTGGGAAGACTAAAACTATAGAGATATTTGTGAGATCTAATCTGTGGTATTAATATCTTCGAATTAATGAGTTTGTACATAATTGATAATTTACATATCTGTATTATTTAAGATAAACTGTTAGAGACAACAGATTAACTTTATAGTTCTAATAGAAAATGAATATCTAAGCAATTGAAATAGTCCCATGATTTCCAAGTAGACGTCTTAATAAGACTGCAAATAGCAATGGAGAGTTTAAGAGAATTTAAGTTTCCAATAATTATAAATTTGATTAATCAAATATGGGCTGACTATAAAAGTTTAGAGAAGAAACTGTGTTCAAATTGAAATTTGTAACGTTAGTAAATTTATTATCAACTTTTAAAAGCCAGAGTAAACTTCATAATAGTTTTTCCGTGTAAAATACTGGTTGCAGGGCACAAAATGTGAACTGATTTAATGCGAGCTAATCTCTTGCTGAGCTTTCTGCCTGTTTGACTTTCCATTTGGCTCCTGGAGTGCCTTCAGGCTTGGGGGTGGCCGGGAGCTGAGGAGACACCTGCAGACAGTGCAGGGTCCCCGGAGGGGGAGGGGCGAGCACCCCGCCTGTGAGCTGGGAGAGGCCCAGCGGCCCGGGGGCGTCCTCAGAGCCCTGCCCACAATTCCGAGAGCACGAGGTTTGGTCCCTGGACGCGGTGCGCCCTCAGCACGGGCTCCAGCCCAGTGTTTGCTCTTGTTATCCTGGGGGTAAGAAGTGAGGCCTCGGGTGTGTCGCTGGCGCGGGTGGAGGCTTGCTTCGGAGATTGCTTTTGGTGAGTCCTTGCTTGGTGTGGCTCTGCCTTCTCAAGGGCACATTCCTCAGCACGGGGCTCCCTCCCCCCGCACCCCCCTCCTGCAGCCGCCTCAGCTGGCAAAAGAACTGAGTGAAATCTGAGATTGGCTTTCTGGGTGAGGTTCCTGTTTGTTCAAAGCCACCTCCTATCTTTCCCCTCTGAAGCCACCAAAGAAAACTCTGAAAATCCTCGAGTGACCCTTCATTAAGGCAGCTCAGGGAGGAGTTGCAGAGCAGCGAAAATAGAAAGCCTCTCCTTTTCTGTGTGGCAAATGCAGGGTGGCTGAGGCGTTTTATGGACTCTCAGCGCTCCCTGGTTGGGCCTATCATCTGGGCAAAGTGAAGCAATCTTTCCTCTGTCCCTTTCAGACAAGAGGCTACGTTTTGAGCGAATGGTTCCACTAGCTCGGGTAGCTATCCTTCTGCCAGCACTAGCCATCATCTTCAAATGGCTGTTCTGGGGGCGGGGGGGGGGGGGACACGGAGGAATGGCAGGCTGGCCTCTGGAAAATGATGAAGGGGGGAGGCCCTTAAGTGAGCCAGCCCTGCTGCTGTGACTCCCCTCCTGCCCACCTCTCCCTGACCGCCCCCCACCCCACCACACACACACACACACACACACACACACACACACACACACTTTAAGGAAAGTTCACAGTAAGCACTTTACATGTTGATGTGTTAGGTCTCTCCGAGCCCTAGCATTTGGGCCTCATCTGAGAAAAACAGATTTCCAGCAGCAAAGTGGTTGGAAGATTTTTTTGAGGGAAAGAGGGGCTTCCTCCCACTTTCTTCTTCCAAAGAAATGTGATGGCTCAGATCTGCGTACAAATCCAAAGGACAACAACAATGGTCTGACGAGTGCTTCCCCTTCCCCTAAACTTGAAATGACTGGAGCCAGGGCTCTAAGAGCTGAAAGCCCTGTGAGTGTGCCTTCAAGCTCAGTGGACAAGAACATGCAAATGGGCCATCTTGCTTTTGGCCACACAATTTTAAATTGTCTTCTTGGGGATGGGGGAGGGGCTTTCATTAGAGGCAGTTGGATAAGCGAAAGGTTTAAAAGGTTATTTTCTGGACAGATGGGCACACTAAATGTTTTCCTAAGAGCAAGAATAACCCTTGTAAAATAACACTTACTTACTATGCCAACATCTTTCTTATGCATATGAGTCACCTGGGAATTTGCTCCGAGCACAGGTTTCTGCACACCCTCCCATCTGCTCCCAAATGACCGATGGGTTTGTGCTGGGTCCGGGGATGGGGATTGTGAAATGCACAAAGCACCCGCCTGGGTAAAGCAGGGTTTCACTGAACCTGCGCGACCACTAGCTCATTCCGACTGGAACCTCCCCCTCCGGCTTCCCCTGGGCTTCCCCTGAGCTGGCGGCCCTGGCTGCTCTTGCTCCCGCCTGTCTGCCCGCCCTGGGAGCTGTTTTGTGAACCGCACATCCACATCGCAGCCATGCTGTGACCAGGTCCTCCGAGCCAGTGCTGGCCACTCAGGAAACACGTTCTCTCTTGCTGTGGCTTCAGTTCTCCCGGGGTAAGCTTTGTATCTTGGAGAAAATGGCCCACCGAGAATATTGTCATGTGACTCCTGCTGCCACACTTTAAGAAAAACATACAGATCTGGAAAAGAAACTCTAAGACTAAAATGGTACAGAAGGTGGCCATACGAGGCAGAATAACTAGATTAGAGTCTAGTATTTCCCATAAGGCTGTGTTTCCCAGTGCTACTCTGTTCTCAGAAGAATGGACCTGGTTGGCACCGTTGTTATCGGTGGGGGCTCTCCTTGTCCCCACTGGTTGCCATGCCATGAGAAAAGGAATTTTCTGAGACTCGCACGGGAGGATTGGAAATTGTAGAAAGCTTTATGTCTGGGAATCAAACCCGAGTTTCCAAGGTCCCGTCCCCTCCGTCCCACCTGGGAAGCGGTCCCATTTCACTCCCAGCAGAGCTAAGGCTAAAGCTATTGCCCAATTTCCTTCCCATGTCTGCACGTCCAGCTCAGCGTCCGGCTGGCCTGGCCTGTATTTCCAACTGCAGTCCACCAGTCTGCTGGGCGTGGGGTCCCCTGGATGAGCCATGTGGCCTCTGGGGACACGGCGCATGCCAGGGAGCCACAAGGGAGCCTAGAGAGTGAGAATCCCTTTGTCATGTGATTATGAGCCCCCAGATTTGGTGGCTTGCAGTGTCCCTGCCCCCTCTGGCCAACGACTCTGTTTCAGGTTTGACTGACAGGCACCTTTCCTATGTCACCCCAACTTTACTGCTCATGCGCCCATCTCCCCTTTGTCCAGTCCTTCCCCAGTGATTTTCAGGGAATGGGGGTGGCTCCCTGGGGAGGGTGCAGTGGCAGCTTCCTGGTGAAACTGCCCAGTGACATGCCTGTGCTGCCGGCCTCCCTTTGCTCCCTTCCTACTATTACTAACAACTAACCACACTGTGTCACTGTGGGGACCGTGGGGAGCTACCCTCTCACCTCAGAGATATTGAAAAATCTGTGAATAAGGACAAAACCACTGCCTTCTCTCTCAGAGGAAAGACCTAGCACAGCTTGGAAGAGAACATTTTGGAAGATAAAAATTTGTGTATTTTGCCCATAAATTATGGAGTATAAATACACAACTTATTATCAACAAATAAGCTATGTAAAAGATTTTAAGAACATTCTTGAGCCATTTATGTGTGCCGGATATATGAAGAAATAGTTAAGGAAACTGTGTGCTCAGACTATTTTCTAACATTTCAGAGACCAGCATCATCTCTCCCAAAGGTATTTCTTTCCTTTTTTTGTTTAATCCTCACTCGAGAATGTTCCAACCAACTAAGCCACATGGGCCAGGGCTTTGTTTTTTTGTTTTTTGTTTTGTTTTGTTTTGTTTTTAGAGGGAGAGAGACAGGGGGGGAGGGGGCGCAGAGGAAGGGGAGAGAGAGAAAAAAAACACACATCAATCGGCTACCTCCTGTACACACCCTCACCAGGACTGAACCCGCACCTGGGTTTGTGCCCAGGACCCTTCAGTGCACGGGATGACACTCTAACCAACTGAGCCGCACTGGCCAGGGCGGGATTTTTTTTCTTTACTTGTTCCTTTACTCTCTGACTTGCTAAAAGCAGACATTTCTTCTCCAGTCGACAGGTAAAAGGAAGCCTCGCCGCAGCTGTAAAGTAACACGTGTCCTCAGACAAAAAAGCAGGCATGCCGCTCTCTGAGTGTCCTGTGTGGCTGGGAGATGACCTGACTGTGACGGGAAACAGCATAGCACAGCCAATAGAATGCTCTGGAGTTGGAGAGAGGACCCTGCACTGTGAGAAGTGGAAGAGTCTAATTAGTCTGTAGGGATAAAAATCAGGATCTAGAGCCACACTTTTTAACAGCTTTTATGCCTTAATTTCTTTATATATAACACTAGAGGCCCGATGCACGAAATCCGTGCAAGGGGCTCGGCCCTCCCAGCCCCAGCTTCATCCAGAAGGTCATCCAGAAGGTCATCCAGAAGGTTGTTTGGCTGTCCTGTCTAATTAGCATATTACCCTTTTATTATTATAGATAGAGATGATGATGCAATTCCTACTTCATAAGGTTAAGATTTGATTCATGTGTGTAAAATGTATGACAGCCAGTATAAATGCTTAATATACATTAACATCTTTCTCATCCTGTACCTTTCCTTTTGAGTGTTTTCCATCGTGCCTCACTTTCCGTTAACCTGGCTAACTCTTACCCCCCAAAACCCTGCTCACGCCCCACCTTGCTCAGGAAGTGGCCCTGCTGCAGACGTGGTGTGGGGCGCATTCCTGTCAGTGTGATGCCCTAGCCTGTGGTCTCCTCACTGGTCCCAGGCTCTTTGAGAACAGAGAGCGGGATTATTTGACTGTGTCCCAGGCCTAACAGCACGCTCAACACTTAGCAAGTATCAAGCAAATATTTCTCTATTAAATGAATGGATTTCCTTAAGTAGGGAAGGTGGGACGTTATACTCAATCTCAAAGTCCAGGTAGACCCCTAATGCACAGAAATGGCAGGGAAACCAATTCCAATAAATGAAAAACTATTGGTTTCTAGACACCTTCAAAGAAGTTATAATCCCTCTTCCGGCTGGTTCTGATTCTTCTGTTGGAAATTGATTTGCAGGAGTGCAATTTGCATGCTAATGTCTAGCTAGTTGCTCCTTCACCTAACTAATTTAAAGGGGCTTCACACAATTTTCCCTTCCTAAGGTTGCTAGTGTCATTAAATCTAACAATAAACACTTAGAACAAGCATGTCAAGCTCAAAGGCTAACACGGGCCAAATAAACAAGGTGTAAGTGTATGTGGCCGCAAACAAACAAAAGTTTCCATTTTCATAGAAACGTAGGTTTATTTCGATAGAGACATGCTGGATACAAAAGGGCTGAAATAAATGAGTCATCGTTAACATAAAATAATAGAACGTTTTCATAAAAATTAATATTTTTTGAACATTAACTTACCAGACACTGAATAACTGCACAAATTAATAAGGGTAAGGCAAATAAACCTATTTTTCTTTTCTCCGAAAGTGAAATATTTCCTGTTCTGCACACCAAACAAGTCAGCCCAAGACTAATGACCTGGCCATCAGCCGCTAAAATATTTGCTGCTGGTATTAGTGGGGAGAAATGGTGCGCCTGCGCATAAGGCGCATAAGGGAAATGAATGAACACAATTATAGTAATCAGTCATTAGCGAACCTTGTAGTTCATTATTAATAATTATGTGTAACCGGGTATTGTAAAAATTAAGTTATGAAATTTTTATTCAAACGTTACATTGGCTGGGCCACAAAAATATTCATTGTGGGCTGTGAGTTTGACATGCTTGCCTTAGAAGCATAGTGACCCAATATTGGTGCACCCCAAATTAGTGCCTAGCAGTTACGTTAACCTAACACTTCTTTCTGTCTGATGCTTTGGAAGATGAGCCCCGAGAATGCGAGGACTGTTTTTGTTTTTATTCTTCCACCATGTAATGTGCATCTGGAAGTGCCTGGTCAAAGTCGCTGCTCAATAGACGTAGGCTGATTGAATGAATGAGTGAATGTCTGGGTAAAGGGCTTGAATATTTTGTTCTTGACAAAATGGTATCTTTTCACTTCCCCAACATACTTTCTATATGCATGTATTTCTCCCATTGATGGTCTGTGTTCTACAGCCAGTGAACCTACTTTACACAAATATCTGCCAGCTGACATTATGTTCTAAAATGTCATTTATTCTAGAGTTACTAAACCCCCAATATCAGTTATTGTCTCTCCATCTTAAGTCCCATAATAATCACCACCTTCAAAGATTGCACTCTGTTTGACTTTTTCTCATCCTTACCCAGATCTTGTCATTCATCGTTGTGCCTTGAGCTTTGAGTCCACTCATTCTTGATCAAATTCACAGCACAAAAATGTTCCATGTTGCTTCATATATAATTTTTAAGTTATAAAATTAATACTCATATCATGTTGAAAATATCTTAGCATTACCTTATATGTAGATTCAATTATTTTCCAAATATTTTTACTTGTGGATATTTAAATAAATATACACCTTTGCTCTGATTTTTAATTTTCATTTTAAGGCAAGTTTTTACTTTGTGTGGATTTCCTCTGTATTTATAAATAGTTCTATAATTTTTGAAATTTATTTTTTTCTCATCTTTTTGAACCAAAATATTACAAACATCATGTATTATATTAATATTACATCATTGCTATTACTTAGGGTATGAATTTTAAAAAGCCCTTATAAGTAGTGTCAAATTCTTTTTCCAACACACTCTGCCACTCCATGTGGTCTCCAGCAATGGAGACATAAATCAGTTCCATTGCTATCTTCACCTGCACTACACACTCATTTTAAAAATAACTTGTACAGGAAATGAACATCACTGTTTTTGTTTGAGATCTTTCACTATAAATACAGTTGAACAAGTTTCAATTTACTTACACATTTTTATTTACTTTTCACATAGTTTGTCCACAGTGTAGTGGAAATATTTAACAATTTTTATGAATTAAAAATAATTGCCACAGATTTTAATAAACTAAATGTTTAAAACAACCTTTAATAATACCGATTCCATCATGCAGTTAGTGATCACACTGCTTAAAGCTCACTGCAGTGGAAGAGTAGCCATTTCACTTAGGGGAGAAGTGATAACAATCGGGTCATGTGCCTCCAATCTTTTGTGATGAAAACCAATGACTGCACTGCCATGGGAGGCCCTACCCATCAGCACCTGTTACCAATCACAAACCCAACTCAGAGAAAGGGAGGACCTTATCTGGGAACACAAGCTAATCACACTGTGCTCCTGTCCCTAGTCCACCTTTGTTTACCTACTTAACTGGGCAACAGCACTCGATTAATCACGCCGAAAACTGCTCCTGCTGTATTGACACAAAATGTTTCCTATGCCCGCCTCTCGTGATTGGCGGCCTCCCCTTCGTTTCCTCGAAGCCCACTGCAACAGCACGCTGCATTCCTCCTGAAATTTCGGTTTAGAACCAAATGGCCCTCCATTGGTCAAGCAGTTCCCATGAAATCGACTTTTAAACATCATTTATAAAATCTCATTTTTGGTGTTGGAGAGCACAATCTGAAGACACCCAAGGGCAACGGCTGAGTCTCAGCTGCACAATGGACTCCAGGATACGACTGGCCAAGCCCCCACCCCAAGTTCTGACATCACTGGCCTGGGATGAGACCTGGGCATCGGGAATTGTTACAGCCCCTCATCCGATACTGAGAACCACTAAGCACTCTGGGGGTGATGACGGACAGGGTCTGACTGTACCTGCTGTAGGGACTCCCATTCATAAAAGACGGACATTAACATATATCAGTTTATTTCTCAAAGGAAGACATTCATGAGGACTTCTTATCTGTTTGCTTGATTGAAAAATGCCCACACAATGTTTTGAAATATAAAAAGGATAAAAATGATGCAAGTTAATCAAATATATATATATATATATATATATATCCTATCTAATAAAAGAGAAACATGGTAATTAGCCATAACTTCACTACCCTTCCCATTGGCTAATCAGGGTGATATGCAAATTAACTGCCAACCAAGATGGCGGCCGGCAGCCAGGCAGCTGAAGCAAACAGGAGGCTTGCTCCAGTGATGGAGGAAGCCAAGGTTCCCCGCCTGCCTTGCCGGCCTCTGAGCTGCTATCTAAGAAACATTGTTACAAATATAGAAGCTAAACAAACTCCAGAAACCTGCTTTCAGCCATCAGAGCTGGAGCTAGCAGGACCGAAACAATGTTTCAATTATAGAACCCAAAGAAACCCAGATCCCTGCTTTCAGCAGCCGAGGTCTCAAGCTGGAGCCGGCTCTCAGCTCCAGTGACAGCCATAGAAGGTAAATAAACTCCATAATTAAAAAAAAAAAAAAAGAAAGAAAAAGGAGAGGTTGGGAGCTTCAGTCGCCGCCAGCCTGAAAACGTCACTCAGCCCCTCACCCAGACTGGCCAGGCACTCCAGTGGGGACCCCCACCCTGAAGGGGGTGTGACCAGCTACAAACAGCCATCATCCCCTCATCCAGGCTGGCCAGGCACCCAAGCGGGACTCCATCCTGATCCAGGACACCCTTCAGGGCAAACCAGCTGGCCCCCACCCATGCACCAGGCCTCTATCCTATATAGTAAAAGGGTAATATGCCTCCCAGCACTGGGATCAGCAGAGCCGCGAGGCCTCACGCCCCGGGATCAGCGGAAACATGAGGCCTCCCAAACCCAAGATCAGCAGAGCCACAAGACCTCCTGGCACCGGGATCAGCGGAGCCTCTCAGCACCAGGATCAGCAGAGCAGTGAGGCCTCACTGCCCTGGTGTCAAGCAGAGCCATGAGGCCTCCTAGCACTGGGATCAGTGGAGCTGCGAGGCCTCCTGGCCCCTGGAGCAGCATGACAGGGGGCAGCGCCCAAACCCCCTGATCACCCTGCAGTTCTGTGTGTGACATGGGGCAGGGCCACAACCTCCCTATCCGCCCTACTGTGTTCCTGACAGGGAAGGCGCCCCAACCCCCTGATCGGCCCTTCTCTGTGCCTGATAGGGGGGAGCTCCCCAACCTTCTGATTGGCCCTGCTCTGTGTGTGACAGGGTGCGGTGCCCCAACCCCCCATGGGCCCTGCTCTGTGTGTGACGGGGTAGAGCCGCAACCTCCCCATCAGCCCTGCCCTGAGTGTGACAGCAGCGGCACCCCAACCCCCTGATCAGCCCTGCTCTATGGGTGACAGGGTGCGGCGCCCCAACCCCCTGATCTGCCCTGCTCTGTGTGTGACAAGGGTTGGTGCCCCAACTCCCCTATCAGCCCTACTCTGTGACAGGGGGGAGCTCCCCAACCCCTTGATCCGCCCTGCTCTGTGTGTGACAGGGGGGAGCTCCCCAACCCTCTGATGGGCCCTGCTCTGTGAGTGACAGGGGGGAGCTCCCCAACCCCCTGATTGGCCATGATCTGTGCATGACAGGGTACAGAGCCCCAACCCCCCTAATGGGACCTGCTCTGTGCGTGACAGGGGGTGACGCCACAACCTCCCCATTGACCCTGCCTTGAGTGTGACAGGGGGCGGTGCCCCAACCCCCCAATCAGCTCTACCCTGAGCGTGACTGAGGGTGGCATCGCAACCTCCCGATCCACCCTGCTCTGTACATGACAGGGGGTGGTGCCCCAACTCCCCAATCAGCCCTGCTCTGAGCCCGACCAGGGGCTGCACCTAGGGATTGGACCTGCCCTCTGCCACCTGGGAGCGGGCCTAAGCCAACAGGTCATTATCTCCCGAGGGATCCCAGACTGTGAGAGGGCACAAGTGGGGCTGAGGGACACCAACCCCCACCAGTGCACAAATTTTTGTGCACCGGGCCTCTAGTATATATATATATATACACACACACACATATACATATATCTATATCTATGTATATATATAATAGAGGCCCGGAACACAAAATTCATGCACTGGGGCGGGGGGGGGAGGGGTGTCCCTCAGCCCAGCCTGCACCCTCTCTAATCTGGGACCCATTGGGGGATATCCGACTGCCGGTTTAAACCAGCAGTCAGACATCCCTCTCACAATCCAGGACTGCTTGCTCCCAACCACTTGCCTGCCTGCCTGCCCACCTGCCTGATTGCCCCTAACAGCTTCTGCCTGCCAGCCTGATCACTCCCTAACCACTCCCCTGCCAGCCTGATTGGTGCCTAACTGCTCCCCAGCCGGCCCAGTCGCCCCCAACTGTCCTCCCCTGCTGGCCTGGTTGCCCACAACTGCCCTGCCCTGCTGGTCCGGTCACCCCTAACTGCCCTCCCCTGCCAACCATCTTGTGGCTGTGGGTGCTGCCATCTTTGAGGGCATGGCAGTCAATTAGCATATTCCCTCCTTATTGGCTGTGGGTGCCGCCATCTTTGAGGGTATGGCAGTCAATTTGCATATTCCCTCCTTATTGGCTGTGGGCACCTCCATCTTTTTTTAAAAATTTTTTATTAAGGTATTACAAATGTGTCTTATCCCCCATTGTCCCCTCATCCCCCCAGTCTTGCCCTCACCCTCAACCCCTGTTGTCCACATCCATCACTTATGCGTATTTGCATGCATACAAGTCCTTTGGTTGATCTTTACCCCTCACCCCCACCTTCCCTTGCCTTCCCTCTGAGGTTTGAGCATCTGATTGATGCTTCTCTGTCTCTAGATCTGTTTTTGTTCATCGGTTTATGTTGTTCATTATAATCCACAAATGAGTGAGATCATGTGATATTTATCTTTCTCTGAATGACTTATTTCACTTAGCTTAATGCTCTCCAGCTCCATCCATGCTGTTGCAAATGGTAGAAGTTCCTTCCTTTTTACTGCGGCATAGTATTCCATTGTGTAGATGTGCCAAAGTTTTCTAATCCACTCATCTACTGATGGGCACTTAGGCTGTTTCCAGATCTTAGCTATTGTAAATTGTGCTGCTATGAACATAGGGGTGCATATATCCTTTCTGATTGGTGTTTCTGGTTTCTTGGGATATATTCCTAGAAGTGGAATCACTGGATCAAATGGAAGTTCCACTTTTAGTTTTTTGAGGAAACTCCATACTGTTCTCCACAGTGGATGCACCAGTCTGCATTCCCACCAGCAGTGCACGAGGGTTCCTTTTTCTCTGCATCCTCACCAGCATTTGTCATTTGTTGATTTGTTGATGATAGCCATTCTGACAGGTGTGAGATGGTACCTCATTGTTGTTTTGATTTGCATCTTTCAAATGATTAGTGACTTTGAGCATGTTTTCATATGTCTCTTGGCCTTCCTTATGTCTTCTTTCGAAAAGTATCTATTTAGATCCGTTGCCCATTTTTTGATTGGGTTGTTTGTCTTCCTTTTGTTAAGTTGCATGAGTTTCCTGTAAATGTTGGAGATTGAACCCTTATTGGAGAGAACATTGGCAAATATGTTCTCCCATGCAGTGGGTTTTCTTGTTGTTTTGTTGATGGTTTCTTTTGCTATTCAGAAGCTTTTTATTTTAATGTAGTAGTCCCATTTGTTTATTTTCTCCTTAGTTTCCATTGCCCTAGGAGCTGTGTTTGTAAAGATATTGCTGCAACATATGTCTGCTATTTTGCTGCCTATGGAGTCTTGTAGGATTTTTATGGTTTCCCATCTTACATTCAAGTCCTTTAGCCATTTTGAGCAACCCAGCACTGACTGCAGGACTGACTTCTGGTATTCTGTCGAGCCTTCGGTCGGTTGTTATGGATCCTGGGTTTTTATATATTAGGATAGTTGACAGTATTACAGATGTCTCCCATTTCCCCCCTCAACTCCTTTCCACCCAGCCCCAACCCCCCCCCCAAGGTCTTCACCACCCTATTGCCCGTGTCCATAGGCTATGCAAATAAGTATATAAGTTATTTTGTTGATCTATTCTCGTCCCCCAAGCCCACATTGAAATGCCTCCATGCTTCAGGTCTTATTTGATTGATCAATTAATTTTGTTCATTAGATTCCACAAATAAATTAGATATTATGATATTTGTCTTCATCAGATTGGCTTATTTCACTTTGCATAATAGTTTCTAGGTTCATCCATGCTGTCCCAATGGGTAAGAGATCCCTCTTTTTTACAGCTGTAAAGTATTCTATGGTGTAAATGTCCCACAGCTTTTTTTATCCACTCATCTACTGTTGGGCACTTTGGCTATTTCCAGATCTTAGCCATTGTAAATTGTGCTGCTATAAACATAGGGGTGCATACATTCTTTCCCATTGGTGTTTCAGGATTTTCAGGATATATTCCCAGAAGTAGGATCACTGGATCAAATGGCAGTTCCATTTTTAACTTTTTGAGGAAACTCCCTACTGTTTTCCATATTTGCTGCACAGTCTGCATTCCCACCAGCAGTGAACGAGTGTTCCCTTTTCTCCACATCCTTGCCAGAACTTGTCATTTGTTGATTTATTGATGATAGCCATTCTGACAGGTGTGAGGTGATACCTCATTGTCATTTTAATTTGCATCTCTCTGGTGATTAGAGACTGAGCATTTTTTCTTATGTTTCTTGGTCATATGTATGTCAATTTAGGTCCTTTGCCCATTTTTTAATTGGATTGTTTGTCTTCCTTTTGTTGAGTTGTATAAGTACTTAATATATTTTAGAGATTAACCCTTTATCAGACATATCATTGGCAAATATGTTCTCCCATACATACAGTGGGTTCCCTTTTTATTTTGATAGTGGTTTCTTTTGCTGTGCAGAAGCCTTCTATTTTAATGTAATCCCATTTGTTTATTTTTCCTTTGTTTCTCTTGCCCTAGGGCCTAAGAGATGTTTTGGGGAAAATTATGCTGCAAGAGATGTATGAGATTTTACTGCCCATATTTTCTTCTAGGATTTTTTTTATTTTAAGGCTTATATTTAAGTCTTTTACCCATTTATTTTTCTTGTGTATGGTATAAGTTGGTCGTCTAGTTTCAGCTTTTTGCATGTGTCTGTCCAGTTTTCCCAACACCATTTGTTGAAGAGACTGTCTTGACTCCATTGTATACTCTTGCCTTCTTTGTCAAATATTAATAGACTGTAATGGTGTGGGTCAATTTCTGGGGCCTCTGTTCTGTTCCATTGGTCTATATGCCTGTTCTTATGCCAGTACCAGGCTATTTTGGTTATAATGGCTTTGTAGTATAGTTTGATATCCAGTATTGTGATTCCTCTAACGTTGTTCTTGTTTCTCAAGATTGCTGCAGCTATTCTGGTTTTTTTATGGTTCCATATAAATTTTTGGAGTATTTTTTCTAGTTCTGTGAAGTATGCTATTGGCATTTTAATAGGATTGTGTTGAATCTATAAATTGCTTTGGGCAGTATGGACATTTTCATGATGTTAATTCTTCCAATCCATGAATATGGTATACAGTTCCATTTGTTTGTATCTTCCTCTATTTCTTTTTTCAATGTCTTATAATTTTCCAGGTACAGGTATTTTACCTCATTGGTTAAGTTTATTTTTAGGCATCTTATTTTTTTGTTACAATGGTAAATGGGATTGGGTTTTTTAGTTTCTCTTTCTGAGAGTTCATTTTTGGTCTATAAAAATGCCATGGATTTCTGGATGTTGATTTTGTAACCTGCTACCTTGGTGAATTCATTTATTAAATCAAGTAGTTTTTTGGTGGAGTCTTTTTATATATAATATAATGTCATCTGTGAATAATATCATGTCATGTTTACTTTCTCCTTTCCAATTTGGATGCCTTTTATCTCTTCTTCTTGTCTGATTGCTATGGCGAGGACTTCTAGTACTCTGTTGAATAAGAGTTGTGAAAGCAGACATCCTTGTCTTGTTCCTGTTCTTAAGGGAAACACTTTCACTTTTTTCCCATTGAGTATTATGTTGGCTATAGCTTTGTCATATATGGCCTTTATTATGTTGAGTAATGATCAATCTATTCCCACTTTGCTGAGATTTTTTATCAAAAAGGGTGCTGGATTTTGTCAAATGCTTTTTCTGCATCTATTGATATGATTATGTGATTTTTATCTTTCATTTTGTTTATGGGAGGTATCACATTTATTGATTTGCGAATATTGTACCAACCTTGCATCCCTGGGATAAATCCCACTTAGTCCAAGTATATGATCTTACTATAATGTATTGCTGGAAATGATTTGCTAATATTTTGTTGAGAATTTTAGCATGTTCATCAGGGATATTGGCCTATAATTTTCTTTCTTTATAGTGTCTTTGTCTGGTTTTGGAATTGGGATAATGCTGACCTCATAAAAAGAGCTTGGAAGTCTTTCCTCCTCTTGAATTCTTTTAGAATAGTTTTAGGAGGATAATTGTTAGTTCTTCTTTGAATGTTTGGTCAAACTCTGAAGCCGTCTGGTCCAGGACTTTGTTTGCTGGGAGTTTTGTTTTTTACTCCCTCAGTTTCATTAGTTGTTATCAGTTTAGTCAGGTTTTCTTATTCTTCCTGATTAGGTTTAGAAGATTGTATTTTTCTAGGAATTTGTCCATTTCATCCAAGTTGTCCAGTTTGTTGGCATATATTTGTTCATAGTATTTGCTTACAATCCTTTGTATTTCTGTGGTGTCTGTTGTAATATTGCCTCTTTCATTTCTCATTTTATTTATTTGGGTCCTCTCTCTTTGTTTCCTGATGAGTCTGTCTAAAGGTTCATCAATCTTGTTTATCTTTTCAAAGAACCAGCTTTTAGAATAATTAATCTTTTGTACTATTGTTTTATTCTCTACATCATTTATTTCTACTCTGATCTTTACTATTTCCTTCCTCCTACTTCCTCTGGACTTTCTTGCTGTTTTCTTTCTAATTCATTTAGCTGTAGGGTTACGTAGTTTATTAGTGCTATCTCTTGTTTCTTGACGTAGAACTGTAATGCTATGAACTTCATTCTCAAGACTGCTTTTGCTGTGTCCCATAGGTTTTGTTTGGTTATGTGTTCATTTAGATTTGTTTTCAGGAAATATTTTATTTCTTGCTTGATTTCATTGGGAACCCATTCATTGTTTAATAACATGCTATTTAGCCTTCATGTACTTGAGTGTTTTTGAGGTGTGTTTGTTTGTTTTTTTATTGTAGTTGATTTATAACTTCATGCAATTGTGATCTGAGATGCTTGGTATGATGTCAATCTTCTTGAATTTGTATAGACTTGGGTTTTTCTGTTTGTTTGGTTTTTTGTTTGTTTTGTTTTAGACTTTTTTGTGTTCTAACATGTGGTCTATCTTTGAGAATATTACACCTGCACTTGAAAAGAATGTATATTCTGTTGTTTGGGGCTGAAATGTTCTGTAAATATCAGTTAGATCCATCTGATCTGGCGTGTCACTTAAGGCCTCTGTTTCCTTGTTGATTTTTTGTCTGGAAGATCTATCCAGTGATGTCAGTGGGGTGTTAAGTCCCTACTATGATTGTATTGCTGTTGATGTCTCCCTTAAAGGCCATCAAGAGGTGTTTTTAATATATATTTGGGTGTTCCTGTATGTTTACAAGGGTTATATTTTCTTGTTGAATCATTCCCTTTAGCATTATGTAGTGGCCTTCTTTGCCTCTTGTTATGGCCTTTGTTTTGAAGTCTATTTTGTCAGATATGAGTATTGTTACCCCAGCTTTTATTTCCTTTTCATTTGCATGGAAGATTTTTTCCCATCCCTTCACTTTTAGTCTGTGTGTATCTTTTGGTCTGAGGTGGGTCCACTGGGTAATGTTTGGTATTTTTTCTAATATATTTTTATTGATTTCAGTGAGGAAGGGAGAGAGAGAGAAAAATAGAAACATCAATGATGAGAGAGAATCATTGATTGGCTGCCTCCTGCATGCCCCACATCGGGGATCAAGCCCACAACCTGAGCATTTGCCCTGACCAGGAATTGAACTGTGACCTCCTGGTTCATAGATTGATGCTCAATCACTGAGCCATGCTGGCCCAGCAGAGTAATGTTTTTTATCCAAACAGTCACCCTATATCTTTTGGAGCATTTAATCCATTTACTTTTAAAGTTATTATTGATAGGTATTTATTTATTTATTGCCTTATTTATTTTCTTTATGCCTCTCTCTTATCTTCTTAGAGCAATCCCTTTAACATTTTTTTTTTTTTGCATTGCTGCTTTGGTGATAATGTACTCCTTTAACCATTTGTTTGTTTGTTTGTTTGTTTGAAAGCTTTTTATTTCACCTTCAATTTTAGGCCATTGCTTTTTATTACTTTGAATATTTCATGCCACTCCCTTCTGGCCTGAAGTGTTTCTATTGAGAAGTCAGTTGACATTCTAAAGGGAACTACTTTGTAGGTAATTTTTGTCTCTGTCTTGCTGCCTTTATTTGTCTTTATCTTTAACATTTGCCATTTTAATTATGCTGTGTCTAGGTGTGGGTATCTTTGGGTTCATCTTGATTGGGACTCTCTGTGCCTCCTGAACTTTCACCAGGTTGGGGAAGTTTTCTGTCATTATATTTTCAAACAGGTTCTCCGTTCCTTGCTTACATTCTTCTCCTTCTGGTATTCCTATGATGTGAATGTTATGTTTCATGTTGTCCCAAAGCTCCCTTAAGCGATCTTCCTGCTTTTTAATTCTTTTTTCTATTTGCTGCTCTAATTGAGTATTTATTTCTACCTTGTCTTCCAAACCACTGATTTGACCCTCTGCTTCATCCAGTCTACTATTAATTCCTTTCAGTGTGTTCTTGATGTCAGATATGTTATTCTTCCTTTCTGTCTGGTTCATGGTTTCTATTTGCTTCTTCATGCTGTTGTAATTCCCACTGAGTTCTTTGTAATTTGCACTAAGTTCCTTAAGCATCTTTATAACCATTACTTGAACTCTATACCTGATATATTGCTTGCCTCTATTTCACTTAGTTCTTTTTCTGGAGATTACTCCTTTCTTTCATTTGGGGGTTGTTTCTCTGTCATCCCATTTTAGCAGTCTCTTTAAATTTGTTTCTATGTATTAGATAGAACTGTTATGCCTCCTAGTATTTGTGGGATGGCCTTTTGTAGAAAGTGTCTTGAGAGGTCTAGTGATGCAGTCTCTTTGTTCACCTGAGGTGGGTGCTCTAGGAATGCCCCTTGTCTGTGTTATTTGGCTCCCCTATTGTAATTGGGACTTGGTTGTTGATGTCTTGTTCATGGGAGTAATCTCCCCGCTGACTTGCTGACAGTGCCAGCTGTTACAAAGTGCTGACAGAACAAAACAAGACACAACAGGACTGAGCCAAAAAACACAAAATCAAGCTACACAAAGCAACAACAACAGAAAAGACTAGGAAGGAATAAGAAGAGAAAGCAAAGCAAAGAAAAAATAATAAGAATTCTAAAAGACACAAGACCAAAGACTTAGAGGGGATATAAAGAAAAAGGGAGAAAGAAGAAGAAAAGGAAATGGTAATATGGAAGCAAGGGGGAAGCTAAAAGAACTAGTATAGGGGGAAAAGAAGGAAACATAAAATAAATGAAATAATAATAATGAATTTAAAATGTAGTAGTAATGGATATATCCATATATATATAAAAGCCTAAGTGACCATTTGACCATTGAACCAGTAGCTATGATACTCACTGAACACCAGCAGGCAGATGCTCAACACACAGGCATGGAAACATGGAACAGACTGATAAATCTCAGAAGGAAGGAGAGGGGGGGAAGGGCGGGAAAAGATTAACCAAAGATATTATATGCATACTAGAGGCCCGGTGCATGGATTCTTGCACCAGTGGGGTCCCTCGGCCTGGCCTGGCCTGGCCTATGGGGATCGGACCAAATCTATGCACCAGGCTTCCAACATCCCCCAACGGGTCCTGGATTGTGAGAGGGCACAGGCCAGGCCAATGGACCCCACTGGTGCATGAATCCATGCACTGGGCCTCTAGTTAAGATATAAAAAGGAAAAGTAAAATGGAAAAAAAAGAAAGGAGAAAAATAAAAGTTATTAATAACAATAAGAGGCAAAAAGGAGAATAGAATCAAAGGAAAGAGAGGACTTAGAGATATGCAAGAAAAAAATAGAATAAATAAAAGGGGGGAAAAACAAACAAAGCCACACACACACACACACACACACACACACCACACACACTCACATATTCAAAACTTTTGGTCTGCTATTTGTGAAACTCGCAGGATTTTACTCTGTTGGTGTTGAATCTGGTCGCTTAGTGTGTCTATCCTGGGCTTCCCTGAGCTTCTCAAGTGCAGGTCAGTATGAGTCACTGTCCCTTTCTGGCCCTGGGCAGCCTGATTGTGGTTCAATAGGCTGGAACCCCTAGTAGTGCAGTGGGCGGGGACTCCGTAGCCCAGAGGCAGGGTCTGCCTAGAGCAGCCATGGGCAAACTACGGCCCGCAGGCCGGATCCGTCCCGTTTGAAATGAATAAAACTAAAAAAAAAAAAAAGACCGTACCCTTTTATGTAATGATGTTTACTTTGAATTTATATTAGTTCACACAAACACACCATCCATGCTTTTGTTCCGGCCCTCCGGTCCAGTTTAAGAACCCATTGTGGCCCTCGAGTCAAAAAGTTTGCCCACCCCTGGCCTAGAGTCTCAGCCTTGAGTGTCTGTGTTCTAAGCTGCTCTCCCTTCTCCCGTGGAGCTGGGCTCTGCGGGGTATCCTGGTCTTGGTGGGGATGGTTTGATCAGACTCGTGTTGGGAGCGGTGCCAATAGCTTGTAGGAAAAGTGGTAGGCCCTTCCCCTCCTTCTAATGCCTCAGCTCTGCCTGGTTTGCTGGCACCTCCTCTCTCACCTGCAGGGGCACAGATTTTCTGCCCCTGCTGTTCTCCTTCCCCAGGTCACTGCAGGTCGGCTCAGAAGCAGCTGTTTTGCCAGAAAAGAGGGGACCTTCCCTGCCTCTAGGAAGGCAGGACTGATCCTTCTATCTGGCCCTACTGTCCAGCCCCCTTTCTGCTCACCAGCACAAGTTCCTCCAAGAAATAGAGGGCCCCCAGATTCAATGCTGAGTGTGTCCTTCAGGCCCCTCCGCACACACACACATGCAAACACACACAGACATGCACACTCATACATGCACACTCACACACTGACACTCACATGCGCACACACGTATGCACACTCACACACACTGACACATATGCACACATCACTCACACTCACACACACTCACACATGCACACATGCACCCACACACTCGCCCTCTAATCCCCTCCCTCACTCACACTCCCTCACTCTGGTCCTACTTGCTGTTGTGTTGGATGAGCTTAATCAAATCTTATTAAAAAGTACTTCTTCATGTCTGAGACTCGGGGTCAATGACTTTTACCCCAAGGCCTGCCACATGTGAGTGGCCCCTTGATGCTTCTGCTGATGACGTGGCTCACCCGTTGTTTGAGATGTTTGACTGTAGCCTCTTTTGCTGCTTCTCCACTTTTCCGTGCTGTCAGACCATGGCCCGCAGACACCTCTGTATCCCTAGCTCTCGGTACCATCGGGTACCTGGTTGTTGACCAACGGACTCCATGTTGCCATGGTTTGCTGGCTGGATAGACTGTTATCAGTGATAGGACCACAGTGACCTCTCTTGATGAAACCTGAAAGTGCAGTGACAGGAACTCCAGAAATGGGTTCTAGTAACAGTCAAGTTGAGGTTAAAGTATGAGCTACTCCCACTCTCTGCTAGAACAGAAGAGAAAGATGAATCAAAGGCGAGTGGGTTTGGGGCGTTCCAACAAAGAGCCCGGTTCTTGGTCTGTCTCTGGAAGAAGCCTGGTCCAGCATTCTCCTTAGCAGCTTTTCTGAGTCCTTCTCTCCATTGCCATCTATCAGAAGCACAAGCTTACATTCACTCTTTTAAATGATTTTACTAGCTTTTCATCATTCAAAGAATTAAATATTTCATATTGTGTGTTAACTTTTCACGAGCCACCCAAGACATTCTAATTACGGTAGTTTCAAATCTCTGCACCACATTTTAAAAGAAAAAGTCAGTGGTCTTTGAGTAGTTTTCACTTAGTTCTCATTTGTATTTCATTTGTATTTGTTTTTCTTGAGCCTGATCCCTCTCCATCCCCCACCCCATGGCCCTGCTGCCTGGTGTGGAGCTCCGAGGGAAGAGGACGAGGACGTGGAGGGACTGCCTGTGATGACACCATCAAGTTGTTGACCATTTAGGAAATTAAATGGAAGAATAATCACTTCTGTGAAAGAAGTGAAAATGGGACTACTATCACCAAATCATAAACACATGCGGTAGGGCATCAGCCAGCTAAGAGTTAACTTCGGAGTCTCACTCTATAATAAGTGTTCCAGTTTCAACCTTTGCACCAGCCGAATCAGTTAACTTTCTGCCTGATTAGCTTGACTTTCAGATGGGACTACATGTAAAGCATCCCATATGGAGAGTGGTCCTATTTCCTCATCCAAGAAGGAGTTATAAAATTGATTATCTACATACTGATAACTTAGAGGTTAAAGAAAAAACACAGAAGACACAGTGTTTATTCGAACAAAAATGCCATATTAATACAAATGTTATTTGAACAAAATACAGGCTTTTAGACATGGGTACAAAGAGCATACGAAAATCCAGGTAGAAAATTAAAACGTCATCTTCCCCGAAATGAAAACACAGTGACACTCACTCCA
Source organism: Myotis lucifugus (assembly GCF_000147115.1). Lineage (NCBI taxonomy): Eukaryota > Metazoa > Chordata > Mammalia > Chiroptera > Vespertilionidae > Myotis > Myotis lucifugus. The sequence continues at coordinate 417,759 of NW_005871470.1, read as the reverse complement.
TGGCCGTGTTTGGGCTTCAGCTGTGAGACCACCTTCAAAGTGGGCTGTGTCTACTTCCTAATAGCAATACATAAGCCTTTAGCAGAACCATTTTAGCTGGAATTCAAAACAGAGTCCAGATCAAGTTACCAAACTATGTTTGTAAGGCTGCAGGTTTGGTCTATTTATTGTCCTTCACAAACCCTGTGCCCAAGACTTTTGAGGAGTGCTAACAATGATACAAAATCTGAGAAGGTAGCAATAACGAAGTAGAAGCAACAGAAAACAGGAAACTACAGATGGGGCC
>NW_005871470.1:413883-417373 GCF_000147115.1 Myotis lucifugus | reverse complement strand
TCTTTAGTTGAGAGAGTACGATCATTTCCCTCAGGAAATTCTCCCATATACAAGCAAATGAGTTTCACTGAAAACCAGCTTTCCATGGTATTAAGACCAGAAAAAGAAACTACCTGATAGAATAAACAACATCCTCAACAATATTTTAATACAAAGTTTCATAGGACTTTTTCCATAAATTACTCCTCTGCCCTGTTTCATTTGAATTTCAGATGAACAAGTTAGATATACTCTCACTCAACAATTATTCATTGTTTACCTGTGATTCAAATGTAATGGGGCACCCTCTGCATTTATGTGTGAAATCCAGCATCACTGGGTGAAGCCTCAATGCAAATCCTCACTCCTGTGCGTGTTTATAGGGCCCTCAAAACATGCCAGCGCCAGGGGCCAGTGGAGGACGTATGTGCTGGATCTACTTACAGTGAAGACCAAGGAGAATATTCATCTCACTCAGAAATTGAAATATTTGACGGAAAAGCCCTTGGTGGTGCCGTTGAGGACTAGAGCAGGTTTTATTTCAAATGCATGTAGATCAATCAATATGTTAGCAAATCATCACTGCTCAACCAAAGCACTGTAGAATACCAGGGTTTTTGCTGACTTCTCTGTGTTTAGTACCATATAAAATAATTGAACACAAGCATAGATTGGTCTTAAAACAGAGGTTCCAATCAATATAATGGAACGTGAAAACCTAGTAAGGTAGTCCAATAGCATTTTAAAGCATTAATTATTGATAAAAAGGCACTTGAAAAAAATACATTGCACAGATTTTTAAAGTGTTTTCCATTGAATGTTTTGGATCTGTCTCCATAATAGTCAATATTTTAAAATAAAGCTCACAAATATTTCTAAACACTATTAAAATATTTAGTACCACATTTTAAATTCAGATGCTTAGGAAGTAAATGCTATCACCAAAGCCATTCGATTTGTCGTTTTTATTTTTCCCTTCATGAACCGTTCCTATCGTGTTTAGTTGTTGCTATAAACAACGAAGAATAAATTGCTCTGAAGAATAAATTGAGCTAATTTGATTATTTAATAACTTATTCTATTCACTGTAGTCTTAAATCACTAAACATTTTTTTCTCAATTTAATGCTTACACACAGAATCAAGATGGAGGACTTCATTTTCTCTTTCCTCACATTCTACCCAATAGCTATTCTCAGTTTTAAAAATCTGAAATTTTGGCCAGGACATATGCCCTGACTGGGAATCGAACGTGACCTCTGAGCCATCTACTGTATGATCACCATAATTTGTTCGGCCAGTATTTTGTTGATGGGCATTGGGTTGTTTCCAGTTTGAGGCAATTGTGAATAAGACTCTTATATACGTTTTCTCCAGTTTTGGGGTGTTTTTTTTTTGCATCTGTAATAACATTTACTCCCAATACTTTAGATCAAAATTAATCCTCAATTTGACATCCAAGAATTTTATAGAATTCACCAAACAAAATTTTTGAACATAAAATTTATTTTGTTTATTAATCTGTTAAAAAACTGGTCAGTGGGAGGAGAGCCAAGTCTTTTAGTCCATTAGTGCTAAGTTTCTTCTCAATGCTCCCTGGAAATCCGTTTATCAGCAGTAAGGGAAACAAAGTGATTTATTCCAATTAAGCTTGTGCTGATTCTTAGATAGAAATAGCAAAAGTGATCTGAGATCAGTAGCACCTGGGACAAAGGGAAATTACCGGTCTGATTAAGAGTTTGCAAAGCCCATTAAAATTCTTGACCCGCCCTGGCTCCTTCTGTGTCTCAATCACTTACCTTCTCCAAACCCCAGTTCTCAAGTTTCTAAGGTGGAGTTTACTATCAGTAACACCAGTAAGTTACAATACTTAATTTATATAACTAGTATTAAGTGCTTAGAATGATTATGGATTTTGCAATTATGTACATTTGCTTAAATAGTTTGACTATTCTTCTTTTACCAACTACTCGAGGTATTTCTTTTAGTAGAGATAAGACATTTGGTATTTAGCTTACAAACAGATGCAATGTAAAATTCCTTAATTTACTTTATTTCCTTGAAAAACTAATGCACATTCATGTTTTAAAAACATTTCTAGGAATATATCCTAAGAATCCTGAAGCACCAATCAGAAAAATATATGAACCCCTATGTGAATAGCAGCGCTATTTACAATAGCTAAGATCTGGAAACAGCCCAAGAAGGTGAGTGGATAAGAAAGCTGTGGTACATTTACACAATGAAATACTACACAGCTGTAAAAAAGAAGAATCTCTTAGCCTTTGAGACAGCATGGAGGGCCCTGGAGAGTATTATGCTAAGCGAAATAAGCCAGACAGAGAAAGACAAACACCATATGATCTAATTTGTATATGGAATCTAAGGAACAAAATAAACTGACAAACAAAATAGATACAGAGACAGAAGCATAGAACAGACAGATGAATCTCAGAGGGAAGGAGGGGCGGCGGAGGGGGGGGGCGGGGGGTAGGGGAGTGATTAACCAAAGAACTTATATGTATGCATGCATAGCCCATGGACAACAGAGGGGGTGGCAGGAGCTGGGTGGAGGGGGTCAAAAAGAAGAGAATAAAATATATGGAGATCAATAAACTGCCTCAAAGCTGACTGGCTTAAACCAATAAGCATTTATTTTGCAACCAAGCCTCCAGGTCAGGTGGGTCAGCGTCCTGGAGGGGTGCAGCTGCTTGGCCAGGGCAGCTCTGCTCCCTGGGCTCTCGCCCCCCTGGAGCTGGTGGTCAGCACAGCAGAAACATGCAAGGCCTCCCGGTTAGACTCCGAATGTCATGGTGTTACTTTCAAGTCAATCTGTTGACCAGAGTAAGTTTCAGTATTGAAAGCAGAGTGAAGAGATGGGGCAACAGGCCCGCAAACGGTTAGAGGCCTTTGCAACACGACTTGACAAATAGCATAGACACAGGGAGGAGTGAGAAATGGGAATTGATGAAATCTCTCATAAACATGCAAACGTCGTAAGTTCATAACTTCATTTTAAAGTATTTATGATAAAAATAGACATTGCCCTCACCAGGAGGCTCAGTTGGTAGAGTGTCCCATACACCAAAAGGATGACTCAGTTCCCAGACAGGGCAAAAACCTGTGGTGGGTTCCATCCCTGGTCGGGCATGTATGGGAAGCAGCTGATCAATGTTTCTCTCTCACATAATCTCTCTCTCTCTCTCTCTCTCTCTCTCTCTCTCTCTCTTCCTCTCTTTAAAGTCAATAACCATATCATCAGGTGAGGATTTTAAAAACTAGACATTATAAATAATTTGTGGAATATTTTACCTTCATTTGCTGTCTTGCTGAGGGCTTGATTTCGCTCCTTCCACCTACCTTATTTCCATATGTAAGTCCTAAAACAAGGCACTCCTTATGAATCCATGGGCTTAAATACATTATTTACAACTAGAGGCCCGGTGCACAAAAATTTGTGCACTGGGGGGTGGGGGGGTTCCTCCACCCAGCCTGTGCCCTCTCGCAGTCTG
>NW_005871470.1:411933-412750 GCF_000147115.1 Myotis lucifugus | reverse complement strand
GCCGATCGCAGCGGAGGGAGGCGGTGAGGGCCCCCAGCATCTGAGCTGAGGGGGGTGGAAGGATGGGCAGGCCCCGGGGAGGAGAGAATGGGTGCCGGTGGTCTTTGGAATCAGTGAGGAGTACGGGAGTTAGGCTTTTCTGAATGCAGGGAGAAGGAATCATAGAATGCCTAAGGTTCTTGATCAGACCGTTGGTCTTGCATTTAATGAAATAAGGATTAAAGGAAAGAGCCAGGTTGGACTGACAAGAGGAATAAATTTTATTTTTAAAAATGTTTGATTGGCGGTGTTATCAGATACATTGAAGTCCGTTTAATATTTTAAGAGTTTACTTGAGCCAAAAACGATTCAAATCAGGCAGCATCCAGGGAGGCAGACAGAAAGGAACTCCGAGCAGGGTAACAAACAAAGACTTTCATAGGCAGAGGTCAAAGGTCACAGGAGCGAGGCTAGGGGGCTCCCTGGGCCAGTTTCCAGGGGTTGCCAGGGGATTCCTGGTGGGCTGTTAAAGATCCCTGCTGGGAGCCGAAAGTAATTCATTCGCAATTCGGTGATATGCGGCATACAATAAGCTACTCCATTTTGGGGGCTTTTGTCTTGTTTTGTTAAAACCTGTGAGGCTTTGTCTCTAGTTCAGTGGTTCTCAACCTTCCTAATGCCGTGACCCTTTCATACAGTTCCTCATGTTGTGGTGCCCCCCAACCATGAAATTATTTTCATTGCTACTTCATAACTGTAATTTTGCTACTGTTATAAATCGTAATGTAAATATCTGATATGCAGGATGTATTTTCATTGTTACAAATTGAACATAATT
>NW_005871470.1:388296-410653 GCF_000147115.1 Myotis lucifugus | reverse complement strand
AGCAGAGAAGGTTTGAATAGAACAACACAAATTGGGAGGGAAAACTCCAGCAGAGCTAGCTGTTCTTGGGGGAGAGTGCACACTCCGTCCCGAGGCCTGGGCTGTGCTGGGTGCTTGTATACAGAAAGCAGGACACTGGTCTTGACCCAAGGCAGAGCTTGCCGAGCGTAGTGCCTGCCAGAGGACAGTGGAGAAGGAGGTTTGAGAATATTGAATTTATTTTGCTCAAAACCAACTCCTAATTTTGTAATTCAAAGATTTTCCTAGAATGAATCAAAAAAAATAAGAATTTTAGTTACTTTGCATGCTTTTCAAGAATAATCAAATCTTTACTCAATGGTAAAGAAATACAAATTTGTTTTCCCTTAACAATGTATTTTTAATTGCTCAATCTCTTATTGATATTCTTATATTTGTTTTCAGGAGACTTCAACAGAGACAGTGAATTTATTTGTTTGCCCTGTTCTCGATATCCAAACACCTGGGGACATATCCCACATGGGTAGTGAGATGCTAATTTAACTCAATACTTTCAAAAAATTTTTTTAAATGCGTATAGATCAACATTTTATATGTTAACTAGGGTCCCAGTGCATGAAATCATGCACCTTGAAAGAAACTGTGGGTCGCGAGGCTACAGTGGGCACAAGGGCAGATCTTGGCCCATCCTCCGCGCCCTGAACTGGCCCCGCCCACCACAGCCCCCTGGTCTCCTGTCTGCCAGCAGTCCCACTCCCACTGCTGCCACTCCCACACACTGACGGCTCCAGCCCCACTAGCACCCACTGACAATGCAGAGCAATTGGGGCCTGCACAATCAGCAGATGCGAGGGGCAGCTGCTGCCCTGATCGACCCTCAGGAGCAGGGGGAGGTGGAGAAGCTCTGAGGGCCAATCCGGGCCGGCAGCCACCACTCACACCCACTGATGGCGCCGAGCGATCGGGGCCAGTGCCGGGCATTGGCGGCGGGTTAGAGCCGTGGCTCTAGCATCAGCAATGGGTAGGAGTGGGGCCGGCACCGGCAGCAGGTGTGAGCGCCATGTGGGACCATGGCACACAGGAGCAAAGTATTTTCAGTAACCACCAGAGGCTCACTCTGATGACAGTGACCGGCGTCCTGCCTTGGTCTGGTGCCCCCCTCACCTGCTCCACCATCCTGCCACGGCCAACACCCACCATGTTCCGTGCTCTGCTGCCTGCTTCCAATGCCCGCCATGTTCCACGTGTGCCCCCTGGTGGTAACCGCACATCATAGCGACTGGTTGTTCGATTGTCCCACCATTTGGTCTATTTGCATATTAGGGTTTTTTATAGAGAGATGCCTATGACTAGGAAACATGCCTATAAACAGGCCTCATTTCCAGCACAGCCTTTTGAATCTGGGTGCCACCAGGCCTGATGAAGCAGGTCCCTGTTTCCCAGAGTGGAACACATCTCAAGATAGAAAAACATGAAGATGTTGGTGAAAACCATGAGGATGCGATTAAACTCATAAATGACGACCAAGCAGCTTATGACCAACAAGTGATGCAATTTTAAGTATCACTGTTTAAGTAGGAGCAATTTACTTACAAAAGGTGGATCCCAGGTACCAGTCGAAGAATGTAGGTCTGCATACAGATGCAACTAGATCACCTAATGAAAGATTTATAAAGCAGGCTCTTGTCTCCTTGGTGCAGCCTCACAGAGGGACTGGTTCTGCAGCTTTGTGTGATGTCTGGGAACTAAACCACGGGTCTGAAGAACAGGTTTATAAGAACTGGTTCTTAAGTAGTGAAAGCTGAGTTGTACTGTAGGCGTGTTTTTCAAAAGTAACCTAACTCTTACCTTGAATTGAATATACACAAACTGAGTGAGTCAAAATATTTCATATATTTTGGTTGCCTTCCCACTCAATCTGATTATGACTTGGGCAGTGAGCCCCATCAACTGTTAGAAATAATTTAATCAAGCCAAATCATTTTTCATGTGAACATGGCTTGCTCACTATTTTTAGGTAAACAGGCATACCCATTTCTCCTGTGTAGTTTTATTCCCAGGTATTTCTTGTCATCATTACAAGACTAAATCCTGTAATATCTCTTCTCTAGGACCATAACAAGGATGTTAATGATATGAAAAAGTTGAGTAATCAGAGAGCACTTTCTGACCTGTTAAAAATATAGTAAAACCCTAGAGCAGATTAGACTTGGATTGGATTATAGAGAAAAAGGAGCATGCTCCTTGCTTATATGTGGAAAAGTTATGGGGGAGCACTGGCTGGTTTTGCTCAGTGGTTAGAGCGTCAGCCTGCAGACTGAAGGGTTCCAGATTCCGTTCCAGTCAAGGGCACATACCTTGGTTTCAGGCTCCTCCCTGGTGCGGGCTCCTGGTCAGGGCTCATGCAGGAGGCAACCAATCAATGTGTCTCTCTCACATCTGTGTTTTTCTCTGTCTCTCCCTCTCTCTTCCACTCTCTCTAAAAATCAATGGACAAATATCCTCGGGTGAGGATTAAAAAAAGAAAAGAAAAGGAAAGGAAAGGAAAGGAAAGGAAAGGAAAGGAAAGGAAAGGAAAGAAAGGAAAGGAAAGGAAAGGAAAGGAAAGGAAAGGAAAGGAAAGGAAAGGAAAGGAAAGAAAAGAAAAGAAAAGAAAAGAAAAGAAAAGAAAAGAAAAGAAAAGAAAAGAAAAGAAAAGAAAAAAGAAATGAAAAGTTATGGGGATGGGCGATAGGTAGGTAGAGAGATAGAGACAGAGATAGAAAAATTCGGAGAGCAGGGGATTCTACATCTAAATCCACAGCCACGAGAGGCTGAGCCCAGAGGGGGGGCCTGAAGAACTGCCCAAGCTGCGTGGTGCTGGGGGGAGGGGGGTGAAGGGGGGGGCTGAGAAACTTTCAGTTGCACGGTTGTTTCCCCTCTTTTTGGTCTTTACTTTTATTCACTAAACCCAATTCATATACCCATAGTCACTCTGATTGGCTGGTGGGTACCTTTCAAATACAAACACTCACCCATAGCTGAGGTGCAGGTGGAGGTGCCGACTTGTGGAGTCTGGGGAGAGGCTGTGGACAAGAGTGGGTTGGGGAGAGGTGACCAGAAGTCCAGCACTGGGACATTCCTGACACTCTGGTCCTAATCAGCCATTTTCTCCTAAAGAGCCAGCCCCTCCCAACAGTCTCCAGACAACCAATACTGCCACACCCAGACTACACCCTGAGTGGTTCAAAGGACACAAACAATCTGAATAGCCCCGAAGAGCCTTCAGGGACAGAGTTGAAGAGAGGCCATTCAGTCCTGGAAAGCAATGCAGCAACCTCCTTAACTATAGCCCTGTCAGAAGCAGCCACTTGAGAGATTAAGATTGACAGCAGGCAGACAGGCTAAGTGGGCAGATTGGTCCTGCCTACTGGCAGTCAAGGCTATGGAGATAGACACTAACAGAGGAGCAGTGCTTCGCTTGGAACTTCAACACGGTGCTGACTACCTAACAGGAAACTGAGAAGTGGCAGGCAGAACAGAAGAGTGGGGTCTTACACTAGCTCCCATGGGGCATTAAAACTCCGGCTGAAATGAATAACACTTCATTTTCTTTTTAATCTTTTTTTAAAAAAAATTTATTTTCTTTGGGGTTTTTGGTTGTTTACTTTTTTTCATATTATTTTTTCTTCATTCTATTTTTTATTGTTATTTTACCTTATTTTTTTTCTTTCTCTTTCTTTTCTTCTTATCCACTCATCCTCTTTCTACCTCCTCTATACTGAACTGAGGTCCTCCCCATATTCATTCAATTACTTAGCCTTACTTTCTGTATATAAGCTCTGCCTCTACAGATTCTGGCCCAACCCTCTTTTCTGGGTGTTTGTTGTTTACATATTTTGGTTTATCTGTTTGTTCTGTGGTATTTTCTCCCCATATATAATTTTTTTCTTTTTCTTCTTTTTTTTTTCTCTCTTACCATTTTTTATTTCCTCAGTATCATTTTTGCTGTCTTTTCCTTCCCTAATTCTTTTTTTCTCTGGTGGTCACTTATATTGGGGTTATCGGTGTCATGAGTACATTCGTGTTTTGTTCCCTTTGTGTTGTGTCTTGTCAAGTTGTATTTTGTGCTGTTTGGTAAACGTGGTAACCAGATACCCTGAGAGGAGACTCCATCCACGAGTGGGACAATAACACTCAAGACCCAATTACCCCAAGAGAACTCAAATATCCCAAGGAGGCACCCCTAGATTGCCCAGCTCAGAAGACCAGAGAGATTGCACCACTGGGCCCCACAAAGCATCCTATATAATAAAAGCCTAATATGCAAATTGTCCCCTTGGTCGGTTGTTCGACTGGGAGCTCAACTGAGAGACTGGGAGTTCGACCATTCGCTATGATGTGCGCTGACCACCAGGGGGCAGCGCGGACCATGGTGGGTATTGGCGAAGTGGCGCTGCAGTGGGCAACAGTGGAGGTGCTGCTGGCCCCAGTGGGCCCCGACGAGAGTGGGACCATGGCGGGATGGTGGAGCAGGTGAGCGAGTGGCACCAGGCCAAGGCAGGTGCAAGTGGGGGCCTGATAGCCCCTTAGATGGTGACTGGCGGCAGGGTCACTGCCTGGATTCCAGGCACTGAGGGAGCCGGGTGGGGGGTCCAGCCCTGATCGATTACTCTGCAGGTGGCAACCAGCAGCAGTGGCAGGGGGCAGGGCCGCTGCCCGGCTCCCAGGTGCTGCGGGAGCCAGGCGGGGGTGACCCACCCTGACCGATTGCCCTGCAGACAGTGACCAGCGGCGGCGGCAGGGGGCGGGGCTGCCGCCTGACTCCCAGGCACTGAGAGAGCTGGGCAGGGGCCCGGCCCTGATCAATCACCCTGCAGGCGGGATGGTGGAGCTGGTGAGGGGGCAGCACCAGGCCAAGATAGGGTGCCAGGTGAGGCTGCGGGGCTGCGAGTCTTGGGGTATGAGCTGGGGCTGTGAGGCTGGGGGTGCAAGCTAGGGCCTGATGTCCGCAGGCCACCCTGAGGGACCCCACCTGCGTACGAATCTGTGCACCAGGCCTCTAGTCTACTATATAAGACAAACTCAAAAAATCTGTGTGGCATACCAGTTTGATCTGATACTTAGAAACAATCACAAAGGAACAGCAAAAATGGGGAGACAAAGAAACAACCCCCACTCAAAAGAAAAGGAATCACCAGAAAAGGAAATAAACAAAATGGAGGCAAGCAATTTGTCAGAGAAAAAACTCAAAGCAGTGGTTATAAGGACACTTAAAGAATGGAAGACAAATTCAAAAAACATTTGTAAGAATCATGAGGAAATGAAGAGTGACATAGCCTCAATAAAGAACACAATGGAAAGTTTCAACAGTAGAATAGAAGAGTCTGAGCATTGCATCAGCAAGTTAGAGAAAACACACAAGCACAGCAGCAACTGGAAAGAAAACTCAAAAAGCAGGAGGAGAGCCTAAGGGAGCTTTGGGACAACAGGAAATGAAACAACATCCACATAATAGGTTCCCAGAAGGAAAGGAAGCAGAGCAAGGAATGGAGAGAGAGGAGAGAGAGAGAGATGGAATCATTTAATTCTCTTCAGACTGGATTTTGTGTGTCTTGTACATGCATGTGCATGCTATGTGTGTATGAGAGGAAAAATAGGGGGGAGAGAGGGAAATGAGGATGAGGATGAGAAGGATGTAGACATACCATGAAAAGCACATGGCGTAGTCCCTGCACACCCTAAGGGATAATTTTTGTTTCCTTACCATCTTTGCAAAAATATAAAAGGGAAGACAAAACACATAAACATATAGACTTGATGAAGAAATAAATAAATTTAAGAATGCAGTATGTACTTAAATACAATTCATAATGTGGACCTTACATAACAGTAGGGAGTCACATAGGGAGTGGTATGTTGTTGGGGTTATATTGGAGGTCAGGTCTTCATCAGAAAAACTAAACAGGAAAAATAAGTAATTTATATGAGTAATTTAGTAAAAAGTATAATTGACATAACCATTTCTTTTTCTTTTAATTCATCAATCTAGATCAGTGGTTCTCAACCTTCCTAATGCCGTGACCCTTTAATATAGTTCCTCATGTTCTGGGGACCCCCAACCATAAAATTATTTTCATTGCTACTTCATAACTGTAATTTTGCTACTGTTACGAATCATAATGTAAATATCTGATATGCAGGATGTACTTTCATTGTTATAAATTGAACATAATTAAAGCATAGTGATTAATCACAAAAACAACATGTAATTACATATGTGTTTTCCGATGGTCTTAGGCGACCCCTGTGTAAGGGTCATTCGAACCCCAAAGGGGTCGAGACCCACAGGCTGAGAACCGCTGATCTAGATACTTTAAAATGTTCCTACTTGTCATTAGACAGGTGCCCAAAGTTTGAGAATAGTGATGACATTATTAAGTGAGTACATGGAGGACAGGGGAGAAAACTGGGTTGACATTCCTTTTCTAATTTTGTTTCCTTTTTATCAACAGTTATGGAGATTCCTATCACAGCTGCCTGCGTGCTGGGCTGTACCACGTGGGCACTGGTAGGCTTTGCACTGAGCCTCCTTCCTGCAGCTGTTTCCCACAGAGCAGAGCGGCAGGCATGCTGTGCGAGTCTGGAAAATAAGGAATGAGAGGCAGCAGGTGCTGGTCACAGGGGCTCTGCCTGGCTGCCCTGCCGAGCGAGAATCCAGGCTGCTGAGCTGTGTGTGTGTGTGTGTGTGTGTGTGTGTGTGTGTGTGTGTGTGTGTGTGTTTCAAAATAAAGTCTCTTGGCTTTAGCTAGATTCGATTTCAACTTCTCAGTGAAAATACATTCTGTATTTTCATGGAAAATCAACAAGAACTTTTCACAGGAGACTAGACCAGGCTGTTTCATCATTCTTTGGGATCAGAAAAATTGTTTGTTTCTCTTTGGTCCTGAGCTAACCATTTCCTACCAAATCTCACTTACCTTGATAAAAATATGTCTCATAATGACAACCCAGCAGTGTGGAATCTCATTATGCCTGAACTTCTGTGATCCTGTTTTATTCATAAATATCTTCTTTTTTTTCTTTTTTTTATGGATCCTACCTCAGGTTCATTTGTACAAACAGCATAGCAGGACACCAGCCCCAGCCCCATGCAGGCAGCAGCCAGGGGACACCCAGCCCTCTGTCCTCACATTGGCAGACAGAGGTCTCTGCTCTGGACCACTCATGGGGGCCCGGGAACCTCTGGGAGCCTGAGCTGCAGCCACAGCCACAGCCCAGGCCTTGGTTTGAGCCTTGGCCTGTGGCCTGCGGAGCCTGAGCCCCTTGGCAATTTGGCAGGAGCGCGTTTCCCAAGCCTGGGGTGAGTGACGTAGGCAAGTCGACTGAGCTTGCAGCTGCTGCCCTTTGGGATCTTGGGCTTGATGAGGGCCTTGATGGCCTTGGCACGTGCTCAGGCCTTGGCCTTGTGGGCCTGCATCTTCTTCAGGCCCTTCTTGTGCTTCTTGGTAGAGTGCATGTTGCTCAGGAACATGAGCTCTGCCCCCTTAAGAGATTCGTATCTTTGTGATGGGGTATCTTGATGTGCCATTTTCAGGACTGGTTTTGTGTGGCATGGTTCTTGCACCAAAGCCCGTGGCTCCCTATTCACAAGTATCTTTATTTAGGCCACATAGTTATTGACTTCCCAATCAATCCCAGAGAGAACAGAATGTTTCAGGTACATTAACCTGCTGGGACCTCCAGCTGCCAGGGTGATAAAGGTGAGTGGGAAGGTGCTCAGCAAGCGTCAGAGGCCACAGTTCTTTGCTTGGAGATGGCCCTGATCTGTGAGCAAGCTTGTGTACTTTTTAGAACCTCACTCTAATGTGAATGTAAGTGCTCAAATGGAAAAGGTGCATGCGTGTGCATGTGTGTGCATGTGAGTGCATGGGTGCATGCATGCTTTTGTGTAATTTTTCCCCATTAAGAGGAAGTCCCAGCTCTTTCTCTTCCACCCAACCACCCAGAGACTAGTTTATAAGAGGAGGGGGGTGAACATGCAATTCTCCAGAACTGCGTAGGGACATTTTGTTTTCTTGTTTTCTCCTACTCTGTGGCCTTGTGGGGATGTCACACCCACCGGGAGTGTTACTAAGGAGGCATCTGAGCCCCTTCATCTTCAGCAACTGTTGGGCTTCAGGATTAGTGCATCAGCCAGGATCATCGGGCTCTATCTGCTGAACAGGAACATGCGAAAGAGCATGTCTCAGCCCAGTCACTTTCCGGAAGCACCCGCTTTCATGGCGATGGGGTGAACTAATAAATTGTTGGGAGTCCTTTCTGCTAACTTTTAACTTCAAGGACTACACAGGGTTCCGGATGATTAAGCCATCAACTCCTCAGCTTAGCACCTGTGCCCAAGTTTTCAAGTAGCTGGAAAAGAACCTGCATAGGCATGAATTGAATCTAGAACTCAACCCTGAATCAGCCTGAACTTAAACCTAAATAGACCTGACATTAAGTCCAGTAGAAAGAAAATTAGTGTCTGATTTACATACCCAAGGACTTGCCATTTTTATTGACCAATATACCTATAAATTCAAAGAAAATGGTGGATTGAGTACACTGTATAGACAGGTGTTTTGGCCAATTATTCTCCTCCCCCATTACTTGTATTTATTTATTTATTTTTATTGAATTTATTGGGGTGATATTGGTTAACAAAATTATACAGGTGTCAGGTGCACAATTCTACAACACATCATCTGTACACTGTATTGTGTATTCACTACCACAAATCAATTCTCTGTCTATCACCATTTATCCCCCCTATACCCTCCTCCACCTTCCTTCAGCCCCCCTCCCTTCAGCAATCAACACACTGTTGGTCATGTCCATGAGTTTTTCTCTCTTTTTTTTTCTCAGTCCCTCCAACCCCCAACCCCATCTCCAACAGCTATCAGCCTGCTCTCTATTGACGAGTCTGTCTCTTTCTGCTTGTTAGTACATTTGTTGATTAAATCGCACAAGTGAAATTTTATGGTACTTGACTTTCTCTGACTGGCATTTTCCACTTAGCATAATGTTCTCTGGGTCCATCTATGCTGTTGCAAGAGTAAGATTTCCTTCTTTTTTTATGGCTGAGTAGTATTCCATTGTGTACTAGTAAATGTACTACTGCTGTTTTATCTACTCATCTACTGATGAACACTTGGGCTGCTTCCAAATCTTGACTATTGTAAACAACACTGCAATGAGCATAGGGGTGCATATATTTTTCCAATTAGTGTTTCAGGGTTCTTTGGATAAATTCCCAGAAGTGGAATCACAGGGTCATAAGAAGGTTCAATTTTTAATTGTTTGAGGAAACTCTATACTGCTTTCTACAGTCGCTGCACTAGTCTGCATTCCCACCAGCAGTGCACAGGGTTCCCTTTTCTCTGCATTCTCAACAACACTTGTTTGTTGATTTGTTAATGGTAGCTATTCATTGTGGTTTTAATTTGCATCTCTCAAATTATTGGTGACACTGAGCATCTTTTCATGTGTCTATTGGCCATCTGTATATCCTCTTTGGAGAAGTGTTTATTCAGGTTTGCTGCCCATTTTTTAATTGGATTGTTTGTTTTTATCAGAATTGAGTTTTATAAGTTCTTTATAAATCTTATATAACACTAGAGGCCTGGTGCACAAAATTTGTGCACTGGGTGGGGGGGGGGGAGGGTTCCCTCAGCCCAGCCTGCACCTTCTCCAATCTGGGACATCCCTCTCACAATCCAGGACTGCTGGCTCCCAACCGCTCACCTGCCTGCCAGCCTGATCATCCTCTAACCATTCCCCTGCCAGCCCAATCGCCCCCAACTGCCCTCCCCTACTGGTCCCCCCCAACTACCCTCGCTTCCCTGCCGGCCTGGTCGCCCCCAACTTCCCTCCCCTGCCAGCCATCTTGTGGCAGCAATCTTATGACTACGTGGGGGTGGCCATCTTGTGCAAGGGTGTGACAGTCAATTTGCATATTACCTCTATTATATAGGATGCATTGGCAAATATGTTCTGCCATTCAGTGGGCTGTCTTTTCATTTTCATTTTGTTGATGGTTTCTTTTGCTGTGTAAAAACTTTTTAGTTTGATGTAGTCCCATTTGTTTATATTTTCTTTTGTTTTGCCCAAGAAGATATATCAGAAAAAAATATTGCAAGAGAAATGTCTGAGACTTTACTGCCTATGTTTTCTTCTAGGCTTTTGTGGTTTTGAGTCTAACATTTACATCTTTAATCCTCTTGAGTTTATTCTTGTGTATAATGTACTAGTAAGAAGGGGTGTAGTTCCATTTTTTGCATGTAGCTGTCCAACTTTCCCAGCGCCATTTATTGAAGGGACTATGTTTACCCATTGTATGTTCTTGCCTCCTTTGTCAAATATTGACCATAAAGTTGAGGGTTTATTTCTAAGCTTTCTCTTCTGTTCCATTTAGTTATATGTCTGTTTTTATGCCATGACCATGCTGCGCTTTTTATTTATTTTTAAATTTAATTAGTTGATTAATTTGTTTGTTTATTTGTTTATTTTTTATTGTTGACAGTATAACAGATGTCCCCTATTTCTCCCCTCCCCCATTGCAACCTCCACTGAGCTTCCTCCCCACCACAGGCCTTCTCCATACTATTGTCTTTGTCCATGGATTATGCATATATGCATATATATTCTTTGGTTAACCTTTTTCCTTCCCTCCACCCCCATCCCCTTTTGATCTGTCAGTCTGTTCCATGCATCCATGCCTCTGGACCTACTTTGTTTGTCAGTTTATTTGTTCATTAGATTCCACATATAAATGAGATCTTTTGATATTTGTCTTTTTCTGACTGGCTTATTTCACTTAGCTTGATACTCTTCAGGTCTATCCAGGCTTCATGACTGTGCTGTTTTGATTTCTATGGCCTTATAGCATGGTTCTTTTAAATTTGTTCTTCTTTCTCAGGATCGCTGTTGCTTTTAAGGGTTTTTTGTGGTTCCATATAAATTTTTGTATTATTTGTTCTAGTTCTATAATATATTCCTATCTTGATAGGAATTATGTTGAATCTATAGATTGCTTGGGGATTATGGACATTTTAATGATGTTAATTCTTCTTATCCATGAACAAGGTATATGTTTCCACTTATTTGTATTTTCTTCAGTTTCTTTCTTCAGTATCTTATAATTTTCTGAGTACCTGACTTTTATATCCTTAATTAAATTTATTTCTAGGTATTTAATATTTTTGAAGCAATGGTGAACAGGATTGTTTTCTTAGTTTCTCTTTCTGATAGTTTATTATTGATGTAAAAAAATGCAACTGATTTCTGGATATTTATTTTGTATCTTGCTACTTTACTGAATTCATTAATCAGTTCTAATAGTTTTTTGGTGGAATCCTTAGGGTTCTTTACATACAGTATTATGTCATCTTCAAATAATGACAGTTTCACTTCTTCCTTTCTAATTTGAATGCTTTTTATTTCTTCTTCTTGGCTGATTGCTTTGGTCTATCCTAGAAAATGTTCCATATGCACTTGAAAAGAATTTAAATTTTGCTGCATTGGGATGAAATGCTCTGAAGATAACAATTAAATCCATCTCATCTAATGTGTCATTTAAGGCCATTGTTTCCTTGTTGACTTTCTCTCTGGAAGATCTATCCATTGATGTCACTGGGGTATTAAAATCCCCTACTATGACTATACTATTATTCATCACTCCATTTACGTCCATCAAGATTTGCTTTAAATATTTAGGTGCGCCTACATTGAGTGCATAAATATTTACAAGGGTTATATTCTCTTGTTGGATTGCTCTTTTTATCATTATGTAGTGTCCTTCTTTGTCTATTACTATAGCCTTGGCTTTAAAGTATATTTTGTTGAATATAATTATTGCTACCCCCAGCTTTTTTCTTTCTTTCCATTTTCATGAAATATCTTTTCCCATCCCTTTACTTTTAGTCTGTGTGTATCTTTTGTTCTGAGGTGGGTCTCTTGTAGACAGCACATATATGAATCTTGTATTTTTGTCCATTCAGCTACCCTATGGCTTTTTTATTGGAGCATTTAAGCCATTTACATTTAAAGTGATTCTTGATAGTTACATATTTATTGCCATTTTATTCTTTTAACTATGTTCCTCTGTTTTTTTCTTCTTTTTATTCTCCTCTTCCTCCTCCTCCACCTCCTCTATCTGCTCCACCTGGTCCATTTCCTCCTCCTCTTCCTTCTTCTTCTTCTTTTTCTTCTCCTTCTCCTTAAATCAGGCCCTTTAACATTTCTTGTAATACTGGGTTGGTGATAAACACCTTTAGCTTTTTCTTTTCTGAGAAGCTTTCTATTTCTCTCTCAATTTTAAATGATAGCTTTACTGGATAATGTAGTGTTGGTTATAGGTCATTGTTTTTCCTCACTTTGAATATTTCATGCCATTCCCTGTCCTAAAATGTTTCTGTTGAGAAATCAACTGACAGTCTTATGGGAGCTCCATCGTAGGTAACTAACTGACTTCATCTTGTGGCTTTTAAGATTCTCTCTTTGTCTTTAACCTTTACCATTTTAATTCTGATGTGTCTTGGTATGAGCCTCTTTGGGTCCATCTCATTTGGGACACTGTGTTTCCTGGACTTCTGTGTCATTTTCCTTCACCAGATTAGGAACGTTTTCAGTCATTATTTCTTCAAATATGTTCTTCATCCCTTGCTCTCTCTCCTCTCCTTGTGGAACCTCTATGATGCAGATGTTGTTGTGTTTCATGTTGTCACAAAGGTTCCTTAAACTATCCTCATTAAAAAAAATTTTCCTTTTTGTTGCTCTGTGTGTTTTTTTCTACTTTGTCTTTCAAATTGCAGATTCCACTTCCTGCTTCATCTAACCTACTGTTATTCTTTCCAGTGTACTCTTCATTTCAGATATGGCATTCTTCTTTTGTGACTGGTTCTTTTATATGGTTTCTATGCCATTTTTTCATGCTATTGAGAACCCTATAACCATTACTTTAGATTCTATATCTGATAAATTACTTGCCTCCATTTCATTTAGCTCTTTTTCTGGAGATTTCGCCTGTTCTTTCACTTAGGGCCTGTTCTTTGTCTCCCCATTTTGTCTGTCTCTTTGTGTTTGTTTCCATGTGTTAGGTAGAGCTGCTATGACTCCCAGTCTTTGTGGGTGGCCTTTTGTAGTAGGTGTCCTGTGGAATCCAGTGGAGTAGTCTTCTTGATTGCCTGAACTGGGTGCTCCAGGAATGGCCCTTGTGTTGATTATGTGGGCCCTCTTGTTGTAATTGAGTCTTGATTGCTATTGGCCCGCTTGTGTATCAGATCAGCCCTCAGGCTGGCTGACTGTGAGGCTCAACCCTCACCCTGGTGTGCAAGGTGCTGTGCAGGTGCTAACCACACGAAGTGGAATTCGCCTCAGCAGGGACTGCTCCTGCTGAAAACTCCCTTTGGGTGTGCTGCTTGTGCAGCTTATTGGATCCTCTGATATTGTCTGAAGCTGGGAGGAGGTGAGTGCAGCTTCCACTAACCCACCGCCAGGGGGGTGTTGGTTCTGGGCCTCTTGGGAGGGACTCTGGCTCTCAGCAACCCGTTTGGAGCAGTCTCAATGTGGCTTCTTCTATAAATCCTTGGTTATAAGGCTTCTCTTCAGCTAGTCTTCAGTGATTCCGGACGATTCTTCTGAAATTTAGCTGTAATTCCCTTTTGGTCGAGGGATGAGGTAACTGTGGCTTCTGTCTACTCCACTGTCATTTTGGATCTCGTCCCCCATTATTTTCATTTTCTTCTAGTTGTTTCTACAGGTACCTAAGTGATTAGAAAAATGCAAGTAGGATCACAAGTTAATTTAGACAATACCCTTGGATCCATAAAGACAAATAATTCCACTTCCTAACCACACGTGTGAAGGAGTTATGTTTCCACCAGTTCCAACTGCTCCCTCTGTGTAAGTGGAAGGAGTCCTGGTCTAAGTATATGCTTTTATGATTCCCTGGGATTCATATAAGACCCCAGTGTTATTGACAAGATGGATGATCATTGGGTATTGCATCATGTGATACAGAGAATCTTTGGGCTGGAAGGGACCACCAGGGGCCATGTATGGAGGAAAGTTAATATTTTATAGTGTACTAGTACTCTATGCAGATCTGTACTAGCTACTTAAACATAAATTTTTACAGTCAATCCTGACTGCAGCTCTCAAGTGTAGACATTATTACTCCAATTTCTTAATTAAGAAATAAAGGAATTGAGATTTGAGAAGCTGTAGAAATGTGCCCACATAAGGACCCACACAATTATCATGCACATTCATGATACTATTGTGCTTTCTTTGCCCTTCATTCATTTGTGCACACATTTGATTTTGTATATTACTTTTTCTCTCAACTAATTCTAGGATAAAGAAGATATTCACATTTATAAAGAAAATTTCAAGACAAAAATATGATAATAATAAGTATAAAATGTATGTTCAATCATCAAAAGAATGGCATAACAATAAGCACTAATAAAAATTAAGTCTAATATTTGGTCAATTATTTCAGAAAAAAATACTTATATAATCTTAATAGAATTCTCAGGAAGCCTCACTGCAATGTAAAATTCCATGTCAGGTGCCAGTAATTTTTTGAGTCATTTATGTTGATAATGTCATTCTGACTTTAATAAATGAATCTTCCTTTGGATATTTATAATATGTTAGCCTATTTCAGCCATGGGCAAACTACGGCCCGCGGGCCAGATCCGGACCGTTTGAAATGAATAAAACTAAAAAAAAAAGACCGTACCCTTTTATGTAATGATGTTTACTTTGAATTTATATTAGTTCACACAAACACTCCATCCATGCTTTTGTTCCAGCCCTCCGGTCCAGTTTAAGAACCCATTGTGGCCCTCGAGTCAAAAAGTTTGCCCACCCCTGGTCTATTTTATTGGACATATATATTTATTGGACATGTAATGTATTTTATAATACAACAGGAGGCTATCATCATCATCATCATCATCATCATCATTTCTATTGTAAGAAACCATATACCTGTTTGTTGGCCTAAATTATAGTTATTTCTTCAAAGTTATTATATTTTTAATAAAAGTAAAACTATTCTTACATCAAACATTAAATATATTAAATGCATATCACAAAATATGCATTTAAAATAGTTTAATGTAGTAAACTTCTTTATTTTTTATTGATTAAAGTATTACTTATGTCTCCCTTTCCCCCCTTTTACCTCTCTCTGACCACTTCTACCTCCCAGCACATGCCATCACCCCCCGAGTGTCTGTATTTCTTGGTTATGTTTAAATGCATGCATACAAGTCCTTTGGTTGATCTCTTTCCACCACCACCCCTCTCCTCCCTTCCCTCTGAAGTCTGTCTGTTGAATGCTTCTCTGTCTCTGGATCTATTTTTGTTCATCAGTTTATGTTCATTATATCCCACAAATAAGTGAAATCATGCAATATTTATCTTTCTCTGACTGACTTCTTTCACTTAGCATAATGCTCTCCAAGTTCATCCATGTTGTTGCAAATGGTAGGAGTTCCTTCCTTTTTACTGCGGCGTAGTATTCCATTGTGTAGATGTATCACAGTTTTTAATCCACTCATCTGCTGATGGGCACTTAGGCTGTTTCCAAATCTTAGCTATAGTAAATTATGCTACTATGAACATAGGGGTGCATATGTCCTTTCTGTTTTCTTGGGATATATTCCTAGAAGTGGGATTACTGGATCAAATGGGAGTTCCATTTTTAATTTTTTGAGGAAACTCCATACTGTCTTTCATAGTGGCTGCACCAGTCTGCATTCCCACCAGCAGTGCAGGAGGGTTCCTTTTTCTCCACATCCTCTCCAGCACTTGTCATTTGTTGATTTGTTGATGATAGTCATTCTGACAGGTGTGAGACAGTACCTCATTGTTGTTTTGTTTTACATCTCTCTGATGATTAGTGACTTTGAGCATGTTTTCATATGTTTCTTGGCTTTCTGTATGTCTTCTTTCGTAAAGTGTCTATTTAAGTCCTTTGCCCATTTTTTGATTGGATTGTTTATCTTCCTTTTGTTAAGTCGTATGAGTTCCCTGTAATTATTAGAGATTAAACCCTTATCATAGATAACATTGGCAAATATGTTCTCCCATGCAGTGGGCTTTCTTGTGGCGGCCATCTTGTGATGATATAGGGGCAGCCATCTTGTGATGACATAGGCCATCATTGTGGCGGCCATCTTGTGACAACATGGGGCAGTCATCTTTGTGGTGGCCATCCTGTGATGACGTGAGGGTGTGACGGTCACCTAGGCTTTTATTAGTATAGGTCAGTGGTTGGCAAACTGCAGCCCCTTGAGTGTGGCTCTTCCACAAAATACCACGTGCGGGCGCACAAGTACAGTGCAATTGAAACTTCGTGGCCACACTCAACGGGCCAAAGAGCCGCAAGTGGCTCGCGAGCTGTGGTTTGCCAACCATGGGTATAGGTGATTGGCAAGCCTGCTGTTCTTTTTTATAAATATAATATTTAATAAGTAGTTCTTGTGATAAGCAGAAGCAGTTTATACTTCCTGGGTGGTCTTAAATATGCAGAGATGAGCATATTTCATTATTTATGAGGTTATTTTTTGTAGTAATACAAACACTCATCTTTTCTATTCACTTTCCATTTTCTCAACTTTTAGAAGTAATGTTATCAACTAGATTATCTTTTCATCAATTGTGAAAAGAATACTGAGGTGGAGAGGAAAATTACTTAACTATAATAGAACAGGCTTGCATTACCAAATTGTTCTTCAGTGTAAAAGAGATTAAAAAGGGGCAAAAGAAAGAGATGTCTTGTATTAAGCATTCACTTTATGCCAGAGATAAAATGTTCTGTTTGCAAAATAAATTATGAATCTCATAGTAAAGTCTCACATTTGTTTAGAAAAAACAGAAGAGAGAAGAGGGAGCCTTCTCTCTGCTGATTCTGGGCTCTGGGGTCAGGGGCACCTGGGAATCGGGACGCGACTGCCTGGGGATGCGCTGGCTTCCGTCTCGCTGCAGGTGGCTTTGCTCGCTGGCTACACTGTGGACGTGCATGGGCACACCAAGCAGCGCTGCCTTGAGGAACCTCCTCCAGGTGGGGTGATAAACTTCTATTTTGCTCATCTTCTCAGAGAGAGAAGAAGGATATTCTGGAAAACTCATCACTTGCTTGGAGACTGGTCCACAACTCCAGAAGCAGCCGGGATTCATCACCTGTGGTGTACCACACATTCTGTTCACTGAGCGGGTGGGAAGCAGAGTTGCTACCCAAAATGTGTCTTTTGGGATATTGGTTATTTTTCAAAAATGAAATCGCAGGAAAAGCCTATTACCCTCCTCCTAACTGCCCAACAGGATGTGACAGAGGACCCGCTCAGCAGGGAGCTGTCATCACAGGTCATGTGTTTACTATGAACTCCATGCTAGACGCGGAGGAGCCGGCGAGCCCTGTTGTTCACAGTCCTCTCTGCGTCCCTGTGAAAGATGGCCCAGCAAGCATTTGCTTACCAAACCTTGCTTTTCCATCTCCACGTGAATTGCCTTTCTGCCCTTTGAAGTCTCAGGCCACGATATACACCCCCTTCTCCTCAGCTCAGAATGGCATATGAGCTTTAACTGCCCAATATATCCTCAGACCCCATATTTTTATGGGACATCTGCACATACATATGTAATAATGTTGTTATTTTCTTCTGTTAATTTTTCTGATTTTAATGTGAGTATTAGTTCAGTCAGAAGAACCTAGAAGGATAGAAGGAAAATTACTTGTTGTTCCCCTGCAGAGGGAAGCCATAAGGGTACCTCAGGACTCCTGAGTAGAAAAAGTCTGTTCTAAGCTAGGACTTGCATATTAAATTATAACCAGATAATCAATGGATCCGGGCTGCCTGTCACTACTTGAGCCAATTAAGCAGAGACAGGGTCGAATCCTATATGAGCGTTTATTCCAATCCTGCCGGCAGCGTGGGAGAGCAGCAGGTCATCCACAGACATCTGCTCTGCCTCCCATAAGCCAGCTGCTTATATTGGGTAGAAGGACAAAGAGTACCTGGGGAAGTAGGTAAAGGGGATAAGAATGGGTATGCAAAATGGGCAGTTTACAGGTAATGCAGGCTGGCGGTTTGCAAAGGCCTGGCGGTATGCAAAGGGCTTGGGTTTTCAAAGAGCAGGGCTGGCAGCTCTGGTTTCTACAACAAGGTTGCTAACCCATTGTATGCCATAAGCTTCTGTAGATGCAAGTGGAGGACCTTCCTCACACGTCTCCCGCGGCTATAAAAGAACGTTTTCCCTAAGTGGCAGCCCCGACCAACTTTAAAATCATTTTTCGTGAGAGTTTTCAGCTGAAAATATTCAAGAACACCCAAATTGTGAGTAATATATTTATTTTTATATTCATTGCAAATTGACTTCTTAAATTAAATTCAAAATATCGTGGGGTGTGGGGATGGTTTCTGTTTTGGGCACGTGGTAGTTAACTGGTTAATGTTCCATGGTAACAGGCAGCTCCCGGATGGGGAGGGTGGCCCGCATTTCCAGGGGAGCTCCCAGGGCCTGTGTGCAACTCCCAGCCAGCTTGGAATGTCCTTTCTTTAATCAGAACAAAGCAATCACAGTTAACAGAGCATGAGTAATATTTCTTAGAATATACCTGATCCCAATGTTCTATTTCTGCCCCTATCAAAACAGCTCAATTTCCTTTTCTTTACCTGGATACTTTTCAAAGATAAGAAAAGCATGCAAAAAGACTGAAGGAGAGTTCAGATGGAACTGCACGAAACAAAAATGGCAAACAGAATAAAAAAGAGCGCCCTCGGAAATGACCAGACAGCTCACCAAGGCCCCTCTCATTTCACTCATTCAAATACCTGTACATCACCGCCTGGGAAATGCTTTCCGTTATCCAATCAACAACAGCTTCCCACCCCTCCGAGGGCCTGGGACCGCGTTGTGAGCACTTGCACACCCTCAGCCGCATTGGCGCTCTTGATTTCTCTTTAGTTTTAAAATTGTGCTAATCATCGATTTCACTGTTATGCCCCGAGTTCGGGGTCCCTAATAATCCACCACCAGGGAGCCTTTTCCAATGCAAAAGCAAGGAGTCTTTATTCAAACCTGGGTTTGACTCTCAGCCTCTTTCCGGCGCAGCAGCGAGATGAGAGAGAGAGAGAAAGAGAGAGCGCGCGCGTGCCCCGGGAGAACAAAGGTTATATAGGGCTGGTCATTTGGGTGGGCTGAGGGCAGTGACGTGGGTTACAGAGATTGGTCATTTAGGTCAGGGTTTTTCAGCGGGGTCTTACAGCACAAAGGTCAGGAAGTGGCCAGCACACTCTGAGGCTTGAGCCGTCCCCCACTATAGCCTTATTAGGACCTTAGCTGCATTCCTGGAGCTTCATTGGTCCACTCAGGTGGTGGTTGGGGGAGTTAGGACAGTACTGGCATTCTTGTGGTCACTCTCAGAAAAGGGAGGGGGCTTAGGCTGAGGGCCCAGCCCTACAAGACAAGATGGAGGAGAGTTCTTTGTCCTTTCATTCACCAGCAACAAAAACATTCTCTCCTTTTGTTGCCTGAGAGGTGATCTTTGTCTTGCTGAGGTATCAGCATGAAAGGGTGGTCAGGTCGAAAACTGAAGTTTTGGACATTTTTTCTGTGAATAACTTGGTTGAGAACCGAATTGTTTGAGATGGGAGACGTTCCAGAAATGAGGTTTGACTATAATGTAAATTGAATTAATCCATTCCAGATCCCCAAACTATTCCCCATTTTAACCTTTCTTATGTACAGTCCACGTCTAATGTACTGTTTAATCTATAAATAGACTTCTTAAATTTATTGAACCACCCCTATTAGCCTCAAAGGAATGTTTGATACAACTGGCTGAGCATTGACTATGTGCCTCCATTCCACCAACCCAGGGCATCTGCCCCATCAGCTCGCATTCTAGAGGCAGCACACCCCCCGATGGGCGCCAGGCATGCATACAAGGAAGGAGGCCATGCGTTACCTGATAAGCAATGAAGGGCTCCTACAGCATCTCGCAGAATGCCAGGACTGACTGCGCCCGCTTAAGCAGCTCTGCCCCGAGGAGGCAGGTTCCCAGAGCAAGGCCAGGGCGATGTTTGATAGCTGGGCAGATTAACGCAGGTGAAGCACTGGAAATTACCTGGAAATATTTTACTGAATTCAGCACTTTATGGTGTTTAAATCTTACTCTAAATTTGTATAGTTCTTATGAAGGATAAGTTACTATTTAACACAAATAGCACATTTTACTCAAGTACAGAATTCTAAAGAAAGTCAAGGCTGTGTTCCTGGCAAAAACCTCTTGTGATCTACACCAGTTTATAAATATGAGTTTATGAGACCAGCATTTTATAGGCTGTTCATTTGCTTCTGGAGTCAGAACTTTCTCCAAGCTTGAGTTACCATCTAAGATTTACTCCAATCCATGAGAAAATGAGTTTCATTAACTAAAAACTTCATGCATGTCTATCACAAAGTCTAAAAATGTTCAGTTGAATAATCATTTGTTGAATGAATAAATCAAGTATTCACATATTTTACAAATTACTTACATTAACCTTTTTCAGCCTTTCAAAAACCAAAGTATACAAAAAATAAACAAATTCGTAAATAAATTCAAACTTAAACATTTTATGCTCACTTGCCCCTGGTTATTGTTCCAGTTCACTCCCCCTGATGCCCTAACTGCATCCATCTTTGACTCCATGGCACACGCCACCCCGTGATCCTACAAGACTTCAGTGCCATGAGCCTCCGTTATCCCCTGTCCTACACAAGCACTCAACTGCCTTGCTCTCTCCTAACTGCCTGGCGGCCCCACAATGTGAATTCATCTGCTCGGTGCCCATGGCATGCCTGCGCTTATGCAGGAAAATGTAGATGCAGAACATACACGATTGAGCTGACTGGCCCCATTGTATACGCATGGTTATTAACCTCGAGTGCTCTAATTCTGTTCCATTTTCTCTTCCATTCTCCTTGACAAATATTTCATATTTTCATTTTTCTCCTCAAATCTCCAATGCCTCTTTCCCTATTCTCACTCTCACTGAAAATTCCAAGCAATGAAGCAAGAACTTATTACACTGCTCTCATCACAAATGCTCACCACCTGTATCAGTGTCCCTCCTTTCCTGTTGCTGTGGGTAAACTGTCCTTTCTTCTCGCCAAGCCTTATCCCTCACCAGCACACTGGATGCCACCTCACTCATCTAACCAGAAAAATGCTTCAGCAATTTCCCTTTTTCTCTTCTAAGTCATTCACTTTTCCCACTTGTAATTGGATCGTTCCCATCACTATACAAATATGCTGTTATTTCTCCAATCTTTGTAAATGTTTCTTTATTTGATCCCATGTTTTACTCTGGCTACTGTCCTTTTTATTTCTTTTCCCAGATAATAAAATCCCTTGAAATAGATGTTATGCTCCCTATCTCCAACTTTTCTCCCTACTTCTCTCTTGAGCCTGTCAGGCTTTTATATCTACAGCTCTACAAAAATTATCCTTCTTAAGGTCCCAAACCTCCATGTTTCTTGATCAAACACCTTGACCTACCATTAGCACTTGATGCCATTATTCACTCTCCAGTCCATGAAGTGCTCTATTTGACTTCCTGGACAAGGCACTCCTCTGAACTTCCCCCCTGTTTTCTCAATGTTCACTCTCAGTCTTTTTTACTAGTCTTTTAGCAGTTCTGTAACTTGCACGTCTGGCATGTCTTAGGCTCAGTCCTTGACCCTCCTCCCTCGACATCACTCCGTGGTGGCTCGGTGCTCCCGGTGGGAGGTGCCAGCTGGCTGCCAGAGCAGTGCTTCCACTCCCCAGTGCAGAGCTGCTCTTTGGGAAACACACCCAGCCAGAGACTATAGTTTCAAGTTCTTCTCTCACATTATTGTGATCACTCTTCTATTTCTTGACAATGGAATACGAACAGAAGTGAACTTTACTCCTCAAAAAGTTTTTATTGGCATCACTCACTTTTCTCCATACCAGCGGGGTGAGGATACTAACTGGAACACCTCTATTAACCGAGGTCCCTGCGTGACTGTGTGAACCCCTCCCCCAAGCCTCCCCCCACTCCCAACTATGGAGTTTTACCTTAATCGTATATAACAACCTATTATTAGCTGATGATCAGAAATTTATATATCCATCTGAGCCTGTCTCCTAAACCCCAACCCTGCATATTTAATTGTCTTTGACATTTAAGCCTACCACCTCCAAAGTTCCTGACAAACATCTCTCTAAACTACTTCCTCCAGAATTTTTCTGCCTTGTCTTAAAGAGACAGAACTTTCTTAAGGCAACTCCATTCTTACAATTAGCCTATAGAGATTCTTCTTTTCTCTCACC
>NW_005871470.1:385413-387413 GCF_000147115.1 Myotis lucifugus | reverse complement strand
GAGGCCCGGTGCACAAAAATTTGTGCCCTGGGGGGGGGGGGGTCCCTCAGCCCGGGCTGCGTCCATTTGCAGTCCAGGACCCCTTGGGGGATGTTCACCTGTCAACTTAGGCCCACTCCCTGGGGGATCAGGGCTAAGCTTATAGTCAGACATCCTTCTGGCAGCCAGGGAGCCCTCGGGGGATGTCCGACTAAAGGCTTAGGCCCCCAAAGGAGCTGTGATGAGGAAGCTAGGGTGACAGAGGAGCCACGCTGTCCCGCCCCGCCGCCCTGGGTCGGGTCGCACACAGGACACCCGGACGGCGGCCGGGCGGGCCTGCGGGTTGCTACTGCCCCACCTGGCTGCCCCTGGTCGGGTCGCACACGGGATGCCCAGGCGGG
Source organism: Myotis lucifugus (assembly GCF_000147115.1). NCBI lineage: Eukaryota > Metazoa > Chordata > Mammalia > Chiroptera > Vespertilionidae > Myotis > Myotis lucifugus. Next base: position 387,033 of record NW_005871470.1, on the reverse strand, counting down.
CCGGCCGATCGCTGCTACCCCGCCCGGCCGCCCCTGGTCGGGTCGCACATGGGACGCCCAAATGGCAGCCGGGCAGGCTGGTGGATCACTGCTGCACCGCCCGGCAGCCCCAGGTTGGGTTGCACACGGGACGCCCGCCGCCCTGGGTCACAGATAGCAGGCCCGGATGGCGGCGGGGCAGGAGGGATGGCGCTGTCCCACCCCACCGCCCCAGGTGGCAAATAGCAGGCCCAGATGGCGGCAGGGCAGGCGGGATGGCGCTGACCCACCCTGCCTACAGTATGCAAATTAGCCGCCATCTTTGTTGGCGGTTAATTTGCATATCACACTGATTAGCCAATGGGAGGCGTAGTGAAGGTACGGTCAATTACCATGTCTGTCTATTATTAGATAGGATTATTGACAGTATTATAGATGTCCCTCATTTCCCCCCCTCTACCCCTCCACCATGCCCCTGCCCCACCCCAGGCCTTCGCCTGTGTCCATGGCTATGTGTATATGCATATATCTCAATGGGGGGAATGCTTCTCATCACAGGAGATTGTGGTTACTACCATCATCACCATCATCATTATTATCATCACTAGCAACCATCGTAATCACCATCATCCATCATAACACCAGCATCATCACCATCACCACCACTACTATCTCCAGCACCACCATCACCACCACTATTACCATCCCGCCATCATTACCATATTGTTCTGCAGCCTGGCATGTATGCTGTAGCCTCTGGAGTCAAGTTATTTGTATTCAAATGTTGACGGGCTGTGTGACCTAAGGCAAGTTGTGCAATTTTCTTTTGATTTTTTCATTTTTGAAATAGGTTGTACTAATAACATCTATGATTTTAAAGTATTATGAGTATTTAACAAGATGATAGATGCACTGTTTGCAAAGAGCCTGACTCATTGCGTGCAATCAGTAAATGTTAGCTATTGCTCTTATTCTATCCAGTCTGTCATGCTACATAGTTCTCAAAATCCACATGGTCCATCTGTGTACATCCTGCAGGAAGGAACGCCTAGCACAGAGTAGATTCTAAGAAAGTTAAGTAAATACTTGATGTTCGGTTGTTAAAATAAATTAATGAATGGGCAAATGAAAACATAGCACGCCCTGTGCTTTCAATTAATGTCTCTCTAAGGCAGTGGTTCTCAACCTTCCTAATTCCGCAACCCTTTAATACAGTTCCTCATGTTGTGGTGGCCCCCAATTTCATTGTTACAAACTGAACATAATTAAAGCATAGTGATTAATCACAAAAACAATATGTCATTATATATGTGTTTTCCGATGGTCTTAGGTGACCCCTATGAAAGGGTCGTTCGACCCCCAAAGGGGACCCGACCCACAGGTTGAGAACCACTGCTCTAAGGTGTTTGCCAGTTTTTGTTTTTTTTAAATCTTTATTGTTCAGATTATTACATTTGTTCCTCTTTTTTCCCCCCATAACTCCCCTCCTTCCAGCTCCCACCCCACCCTCCACCCTCACTCCCCACCCACTGTGTTCATCCATAGGTGCATGATTTTTGTCCAGTCACTTCCCGCATCTCCCACACCCCTTTTCCCCCCAAGAATAGTCAGTCCATTCCCTTTCTATGTCCCTGATTCTAT
>NW_005871470.1:381663-384781 GCF_000147115.1 Myotis lucifugus | reverse complement strand
CGGATTCTTTTTTCATTTTGCTTTTCCAATTGGGTGTTTTTTGTCGAATCTTTGGTTTGATTCTTGTGCTCCTCTGGTCTGCTATTGGGTATAATATTCTTTATTTCAGTCCGTGTATGCTTACTTTCTAATTTCTTTATCGTAGCATCGAGGGTCTCATTAGTTTTCGTGAGGCTCTGCACAAATTTATGGCAAGCCCTCAAAATTGCGATTCTTAGCTCCATATCCTCCATTTCTGTCATGTTTTTTTGTCTCCGCATCTTATATGCTTTCTTGGTGCACCCCCTTGTGGTCTCTGTGCGCAGTCTTGTTCTAGCCAAGCCTTACTTGTTGTAGTTAACACTAGAGGGATTTGACCACCAGGCCGACTGGCTGTAGGAATCAGCTGTGGAAAACGTCTGTCTTCTGGGGAGGCGCTAATCCAGCCTTTGCCTGAGGCGATCGGCAAATGGCTGTGCGCAGGGCTTGGGCGGGGCGGGCTCAACAGGGCGGGGGGAGGGAGCCGCTATGACTGCTCTCAGTCCGTCCCCAGGGGCTCTGCCTCTCTGTCCCATCAACCGCTGCAAACCTCGGAGGGGCCGTAGCCAGACAGTCCCGCTTCTCCCGTTTGAGTCTGGGTCCCTAGAGACTCGCCCGGATCTGTAGTCCAGAGTCTGAGACTCACTCCTGATTGAAAACGACAACCGCGCCCTCAGCCGCCAGCCCGCTTTGCGCGCGCACCACCGCACCACCGTACCTTTAAATTTTCCACACTACGCCTCCTCTGAGCGTCGGAATGCTGTTGTTTTTGCTTCTAGTTGAAGAGTCTCTCCTCAGCCAGCCTTCCTGTGGTTCTGGTTGATGTCCGTTCCGACTTTTAGTTGTATTTTTGAAGTGGTTGTTTACGGCGGCAATCTCCGGTGTTTACCTATGCCGCCATCTTCGATTCCTGTTTGCCAGTTTTAAGGCTGATAATCAGAACTGTCAAAGCTCAGGGATGGCGGAAGCGGAGGCTCAGAGGCAGCACCTCTAGATTCTGCCCCTCCCCCTGGGGGAGATTTAGGAAACCACAGAAACAGTCCTCTCTGCACAGTCTGGAGGTCGCCAATGAGATTTCCTCAGAGTGGACTCTTATTAAATAAGATCTGCACAAGCACACTTTTCAAAGGGGCATTCAGACACCCGTGGAGCCTCGAAAAGCCGTAAGGGGTTACTCAAGACCAAGAGCAGCAGGACGCCAACAAAGACACTTGGATGAAGGTTGGCATTTTAAACTCTGCTTCCTTTATTTCCAGGCTTGGTGTGGTCAGGTTTGTCTATTTCCAGTATGGTAGCAATTGATTAAATTCTAGAATACCAAACAAAATATACATCTCAAATGTTCTCACTTCCAACTCCTATTTCTAGAAACTTCTTTGCCATGACCCTGAAGGGTAGCAGAATATGCCACCCCCAAATCTATCACTTTGGTCCACTGACGAATTTGAGCAATAGGCATTTGAAAAACAGAAAATGCAGGGAGAGGCTTCCTCTGAATCCCCTTCATCTACCTAAAGACAGAACTTTCAAAAGTAACTCAGCCATCATTAATCTCCTCCGTAAGAGTTTCATCAACCAGGAAAGACTGAACTGTCATTTGGTGAGCAGGCCAGAAATTGACACCAGACAAACAATGTCACAAACTATCACATCTCTCACCTATCCTTCTAAGGTCCTGTTTGCCTTTCCTAAAAGTTATTTACTCTCCCTTAAGAGGCTACATTTCCTCTCCATTCCCTACGAAGATGGTATTTTATCCTGAATTCTAAGCCACCATGGACTGAGATAAACTTCTTTTTGTTTTTCTCTTGTTAACGTGTTGTTGTTTTTACAGAGATCTCAGCTAAAAACTCAGAAGGATAGAAGACACATTATTTTCCTCCCCTACAATCCTTGAAGCAGTGCTCTTGTTTACTGGGTTCTCAAAGGTGCAAAGAGACTGTTAGATAGCAGCGAGCAAAGGTGGAGACCCTAAATGTGTGTTTAATTGATGCATGAGTGTGCCTTATATGTAATGACCGACAGTACTGGAGGTTCCTGGGGGGTGGTTGTCTTCTGGCTTTGTGACTGCATTACACATCAGAGTTCAGATATGACTCAGGGAGTTTCAGGGACAGAAAGTACCTCCTCCCACACGTGCCTGAGGAGGTGTCTCAGGATGGAGGTGGATTCAAATCCTAGATTTGTAAAGCCTTTTATAAAGAAACAAAGTTTCTTATTCCAAGTCTCTTATTCTATACTACAGGCCCGGTGCACAAAATTTGTGCACGAGGGGTGGGGACCCTCAGCCCGGCCTGCACCGTCTCCAATCTGGAACCCCTCAGGGGATGTCCGACTGCCTCTCACAATCCGGAACCGCTGGCTCCTAACCGCTCACCTGCCTGCCTGCCTGATCACCCCTAACCCCTCTGCCTGCCTGTCTGATTGCCCCTAACCACCTCTGCCTGCCTGATTGCCCCTAACCACCTCTGTCTGCCTGCCTGATCGCTCCTAACCGCCTCTGCCTCATCCAGCATCCCTCCTCCCGCCGGTCACAGGCACCCGGGACTCAGGCTTCCCTCCCTCTGGCCAGCCACAGGCACCCAGGACCCAAGCCAGCTTTGCCCGGGCCAGCCACAGCCACAGGGGACCATGGGCAGGTGGCTTCACCTGGCCGCAGATGCTGGCGCCCAGGACCATGGGGTGGGCAGCTTATCACTCTCCCAGGCCACAGGCACAGGCACAGCTGCTGGCATCTGGGACTGCGGGGTGGGCGGCTTGTACCTCTCCCGGGCGGCTGCCTGGCTGGTCCCTATTCCTCTCTTCCCAGTGTTGCATGTTTGAGCCATTATGGCGAGAGGGTGTGACAACCATTTGCGTATTAGCTCTTTATTATATAGGATTATATAGGGATTAGAGGCCCAGTGCACAGTGCACTGGGGGGGGGGTCCTTCAGCCTGACCTGTGGCCCTCTCGCAATCCGGGACCCCTCAGGGGATTTCAGGCTGCCAGTTTCAGCCCAATCCCCACAGGCCAGGCCAAGGGACCTCCATGGTGCATGAATCCATGCACCAGGCCTCTAGTATGCATATAAGATCTTTGGTTAATCTCTTCCTGCCCC
>NW_005871470.1:378780-380935 GCF_000147115.1 Myotis lucifugus | reverse complement strand
CAGTAACTTTGCTGGCACGCAAACCTTTCTATATCTCCATTTACATTTTTTCTTAATATCGACTTTTTTATTTTCAGATAAATTCAGTGCAGGTGCATCTTAGATAAATAAATAATTTTACATAACAAGTTATCTTAAAGACCATAGACATGGATTGATGAGAGAGGGGAAGAGCAATTTCTATGCCTCTGCCTTAACTCTCCCTGCCTTCCTAGATCCGACCAGTGTTTTGGTTTCATCCACATACACTTGTGAATCTTTGTTCTCAGTGATGAATTTTGTTAAGTCTCGTAATAGGAGTAGCCTGACAGATGAAAATTGTAGCTCGTGTATATCTCTGAAGGTCACAAAATATAAACCTGATGTAAAATCTCTGTCATCAGTGATGCAGCAGCAAAAGTCCCACTGATAATATCATACGGAGTCATAAAGTTTTCTGTCGGACTATCAGTGTACTTGTATACATTAAAAAATAAATGTATTTTTCATCATCATATACTGTGTTTTTGTCGCTCAAATAAATTTTATTATTTCTTCAAGGTTCTTCACATACATACACCTTAAGAGATATCAAGTAGGTATAACATGTTCTCAAAAAATTAGGGTTGGCACGCAGAAGAATTTTGAGTCAGAGATTTTTCTGGTTTTGGCACGCACTCACAAAAGGTTGCCCACCCCTGCACTAGGGAGAGGTAGCCAGGAGTGCTACGTGACATCATTACCTGGTGCCCACAGCAACCATTTCCAGGCTGGGCTGGGCTGTGGGCCGCATTTTGCACCATGAGGTATTGGCAGCATTGGCTGTGATTTGGTGAGGTGTCACTCTGGGTGGTAATGGGGCCTGTGTCCCATTTGGGGGAAGCCGGGTGTTAATTTGTCAGCGCCAGATCTGTGGTGCTGTTTATCTTTAAATGACCAGTGGGTGTCATGGCAGCTCCTGTGTTGAGGGTCTGCCCCCTGGTGGTCAGTGCATGTCATAGTTACCAGTCGGACGGATGGACACTTAGCCTTTTATATATATAGATACTAGGAGGTTTCAATATTAAAAACACTGCTCTTATTTATAACCTTGAATTTGCATAAAGTGGTTTACTAGTATAAGATAGCAAAACATATCTCTGCTGAAATGAAACACATTTCTAGCAAAAAGAAGAAACTGTAATTTCTTACACATCGATAAAGCATTCACACCACTAATAGGGCTGCCCTTCTTTTAAAAGTGAGGCTGGTTGAGACTGATTGATTTTGTTATTATAGTGAAGTCTATAACTGTGGTACATCTGCACAATGGAACACTACGCTGCTGTAAAAAAAGAAGGAATTCTTACCATTCGCAACAGCATGGATGGACCTGGAGAGCATTATGCTAAGTGAAATAAGCTAGTCAGAGAAAGATAAATATCACATGATCTCACTCATTTGTGGAATATAATGAACAACATAAACTGATGAACAAAAATAGATCCAGAGAGAATCGAAGATGGCGGCATAGGTAAACACCGGAGTTTGCTGCCTCGAACAACCACTTCAAAAATACAACTAAAAGTCGGAGCGGACATCAACCAGAACCACGGGAAGGCTGGCTGAGGAGAGTCTCTTCAACTAGAAGCAAAAACAACAGCATTCCGACGCTCAGCGGAGGCGCAGTGTGGAAAATTTAAAGGTAAGGCGGTGCGGTGGTGAGGGTGCGCGCGCAAAGCGGGCTGGCGGCTGAGGGCGCGATTGTCGTATTCAATCAGGAGCGAGTCTCAGACTCTGGGCTACAGATCCGGGCGAGTCTCTAGGGACCCAGACTCAAACGGGAGAAGCGGGACTGTCTGACTACGGCCCCCCCGAGGTTTGCAGCGGTTACGGGGACAGAGAGGCAGAGCCCCTGGGGACGGACTGAGAGCAGTCATAGCGGCTCCCTCCCCCCGCCCTATTGAGCCCACCCCGCCCAAGTCCTTTCTATGCCATTTGCCGATCGCCTGTGCAAAGATGGATATCGCCTCCTCTGAGGACAGATGTTTTCCTCAGTGGATTCTTCAGCTAGTCAACAGATGATCATATCACTGATTGTTATTATCATATTGTAGGCTTGTTAGAACATACTGCTCTCTGAGACACAGGAGGTGCGCCTCGAAGCGAAGAAGTGCGAGGACGTAACATGACAAAA
>NW_005871470.1:375156-376554 GCF_000147115.1 Myotis lucifugus | reverse complement strand
TTTTCTAAAGCAGTGGTTCTCAACCTTCCTAATGCTGCGACCCTTTAATACAGTTCCTCATGTGGTGGTGACACCCAACCATAAAATTATTTTCGTTGCTACTGTTATGAATCGTCATGTGCAGGATGTATTTTCATTGTTACAAATTGAACATAATTAAAGCATAGTGATTAATCACAAAAACAATATGTCATTATATATGTGTTTTCCTATGGTCTTAGGCGACCCTTGTGAAAGGGTCGTTCGACCGCCCAAAGGGGTCGCGACCCACAGGTTGAGAACCACTGTTCTAAAGTGCACCTTCTCATTCGCTGAACTCCCGAGTGCTCTGTGACTTTTGTGATGCCGGGGATACTGTCCTGCGATGGCTAGGACTCCTGAGAGTGTGCCTGCGACAGGGTCCGGGAACCACTTCTATTCTAACGGACTACTTCAGGTTAAAGGGGAGAGAAAGATCTGCCCGTTTCTCTGAGAAGCTTCATATGTTCCTAGGAAACACTCCTATGGTACGATGTGAAGATCAATCCAAATCAGGTAATCCCCATGTGTGAAAATACTTACAAATCCTGCCATTGATTGGACAGTCACATCATTTGAGTAGAAAAAACGGAGATGTGAGATCCCAAAATATGAAGGAAATGCTTCCTGTGGAACCGTTGTAGCCACCCTGCAACTGGCGCAGCCTGAGGGGCCTGCCGCCCACCCCCCGGTGAGAGCTGTGGATTCTGGGCAATCACACGCTTATTTACCAATGGCTCTTAGCGGGCACTTACTGAACTCTGGGCACCACGCTAAGAGCTAAGGATGAAAGAGCTTTCAGCCTCGCAGGAGAAATAAAACTATTAAGTGCTAAGAAGGAAGGTATTGGGAGATAGCAAAGGGCATAAATGGGGACTCTGGTTAGTCCGGACAGTCAGGTGCCAGGTGAGAGTTCCTTGAGTCAGTTACCTCTGAGTTGAGACCCCAGGGGGAGTTAATAAGGTCAAGGGCAGAGAGGAAAAAGTTTCCCCTGTACAGGGAACAGAATGTGCAAAAGCCCTAAGGTGAGAGGGAGCATGCGCACACAATCAGTCAGAGTTCACAGAGCATTGAGGGGCTTGGGAAGGGGAGTGAGGTAGTGGGAGTAAGAGGCAGAAGTCAAATCAGGTGAGCCATTGCAGGATGTCAGTCATTCCAAATGGCAATGAGAGCCTCGAAAGACGTTTCACTTGCTGGAGACAGGATCTCCCCTGCGTGACGCCTGGGGGTCATGGGTGGCATTGGTTGTTTCAGAGCTTCTCATCACAGGGCTTTTGAGGAAGTGGCTTAGCTAAGTCTGTTTAGCTAAAGGAAGCAACACCTAAAAGAGGTGTACTTTACCTCTTTCCGGAACAGATGTAAAGATTTGCTTTCCGAAAA
>NW_005871470.1:373259-374715 GCF_000147115.1 Myotis lucifugus | reverse complement strand
ACCTCAATGCCTAGTACATCCCCTCATAAAGCCCAGTTGTCCCAAACCACAGTCACCTACCTCAGTTTCTCTCACCTCGTGAGGCCATTCCTTGGACTGTAAATGCCTGATTTCCTTATCTCCTCCACGACTGTTCCCTCTTCTGAACAAGAAATATTCTCCTTTCTCAGGCTCGCTGGGTTCTCTTACCTCTGGTCCCCAACTGTAGTCTTCTTGCAAAGCCGCTCTATGACACAGCAAAGGGACCATTCAGATGAACCTTTAGATCCCAAGGCTGCATTCTCACCCCGTTAATGCTCTGAAAACTGCTCTGACCGCAGCGCCTTCTCACCCCCATCCCCCTTCCCAAAAAACAACTTTCTTTACTGCAACACTACTAATGCTTACTTAACAGCCCAGCTACTATCAGAAGCTGAACTCATTATCACCCAAACCTTAGCCTGTTATCTCGAAGGAAAAATGTGGCAATTTTAAGTCCAAGTGGCTAGAGGCCTGGGAACAGGCTGCTGGGCCTGCTCTCTCCTCCCTCCCCCCTCACCTTTTCTCCAGCCTCATATGCCTACACATAATTTTCCAAAGTCTTTGGTAACTTAAAGGTTTTGGAGCATTGCTGGGTAAAATGATAAACATCTAAATATTTTAAAATAGCATACAATACTGAAACATTGATTGCTAGACATGTTTTAATTCACCTGCTCTTAGTTTTTATTACAGAAGGTCTCTTGTACTTTGTTGACTGTATATTTTCTTGAAAGTAAGGGTGTGGTTAAAGTGTGTTCATAAATATAAATGCTGGCTGTTTACTTTTTGGCTGGAGCTGGTTATTTGTGAGTAGGTAGAAGGTTTGTGTTGTCCAGTGAGTCAGGACCTGGTCACCCTGACATCAAAGAGATCCCTTCTCTCCGAGTGAGCTAAAGCAGCCGCCCAGGCTCTCCCATTGCCTAAGTCCTTATATCTGAGCCTAGACTTTCTTCATTTTCATGCTCATTCCCAGTCCTGGACACTAACACTGAAAGCCTCAACAAGCCTTGGTATTTAGGAACCTCTCTCTCCTTTTCTCGCCTTCTTAAAGGTCATACACTGCAAAGGACACTGAGTCAGGAATGATCCCGTAATACAGGGAAATAACAGAGCAGACCAGGAGGCCAAGACAGTGGCTCAGGGGAAGCCCCTGTCTCCCCAACTCTCAGCTACACCCCATATAACACCCAAATACACTCCAGAGGAACTTCAGTCCCTTTTAGCTCTTGGGACCACTCAGGAAGATCCATGGTTAAAATTTCAGGGAAAATATATCCTTCCCCAGGGACAGGCCCATGATATCTTATGGGATATTCACAATTCCCTACGTATAGGATACACTCACAACTCCTAAAACCCCTCATCACATGTCCTAGCCTAGCCTTCCTACTGCAAGATATCACCAAAACCGGTTCTTGTACTCAGTATCTCCCAG
>NW_005871470.1:366347-371093 GCF_000147115.1 Myotis lucifugus | reverse complement strand
GACCTGCTTTCATATCTCAAATAACTCAACAAGTCTCCTTCACTCTGAACATCCAGTGGAACGTACATTCCCTACCAGCCCCAATCTTAGGCAAGGTAGAAAAGGCAAATTCTTAATTAAGTCCCACCTAACTAATTTAGTTCTTCTTAAAACTAAAGAACCTTAAACTACTCTGGTATCTCTAGCCTATATGCACATCAGGGCAATTCCCTCATGCGCCCTCCTTTCTTAGTCCCTTTGAACTCATGTACAGAAGACCATTCTTATTCAGAAACTTCCCTGCATTTTAAATCTCATCATACAATTACTGAAGAACATGCTGATCAGATCCTCCCTTGACCTTTTACAGGAGACATCCCCCTACTCCTCCTAAAGGAAACCCATCATAATTCATAGCGCTGAAGGCAAGGCCCTTATCAGGTGCTCTTCACCGCCCCAATTGCAACTAAACTCTCAGCGCACACCCCATGGTTCCACCTTCCCAGACTAAACCCATCTTAGGAACACCTCCATCACAGGAGCTGGAGTCCCCTAAGATTACAGCCACCAGGTCGGGCCCACCACACCTCGCCTTACCCCCATCCCAGAGGAAGAGGATGAATGAGGTGCTCCCTATGTACCCTAGTACCCCTGACTTCCCTGAAAGCCCACCTCCTCTCCCAGTACAAATCCTCCCGGTCCTAGCTACTGCCCCCTCTCCCTTTGCATCAGGACTCTCACCTTTCCATGGGACTGCCTTCTACAAAGGGACTTGGATTACCCATAGGGCAAGATTTCCTTCTTTCTAGATCCCGAACATACCTTTCCCCACTTGGGGCAATCCAGACCCTGGAAGTGGGGATTAGCTCTTCTTCTCATCCTATTCCAGCTTTCCTCTCCTACACCCATAAGGAACTTTCTCACCTCCACTCATCTCCAACCAACATTTAACCTCGCCCATTCCCTCCTTAGCCAGGGACTGCTGGCTCTGCCTTTCCCTCTCCTCTTCAGCATCCACCACCATCCCTATCCCAAACAAGAGATGCAATCAGGCAAAAACCACTCTGGCTTATAAGAAGGGAAAGGGAACTATATTTCTCAAAAAGGCAGACACCCTTCTAGGTAATTATCCTACAGCCCAGGCAAATCAAGCTTCCCTCCTTTTCCGTACTTATATGCAATCTCCTACTAAGGTAGCTCCTTCCTCCCTCCCGTCACAGGTCCTAACACTCTACACACCCCACTAATCATCCAAACCCCTTTATGCTTTACAAGGTCACAGGGCAATATAACAAAAGGCCAGCTCCCATCATCAGCCTGCAACACCACAGTTAACCTAGAACTACCAAACGGCATTGGTCCCAATGGGTTGACTCCCAGGTCTCCCCGGAAGCCAATGGTTATTTCCTACAGCCAGTCTTACTTCTTATCCAGCCATGCAGTTCCCAGGCTTCAACTGCTCCTTTCCCTCCATTTTGCTTTTCTCTTGGATAACAGCCCATCCTAGAATTCCCTCCCACTTTCACTGCAATAGACTCTCAACCACTCATCTGTCACCCCTTAACGGTAGTGCCATGGCAACCACCCTCTCAGCTTGGAGTGTAGAACCTGGAAAGGGAACCTCATACCCTTTAGTCACCTCTTCTCCCTACACCTTTCAGCTTGTCTCCATGATCAGGGATTTTCCTTTCTCTGTGGGGAGAACACATACACCTGTCTCCCCACCAACTGGACAGAAACCTGTACCTTCATCTATCTCTCACCATAGACATAGCCCCCTGATAACCAGGCTTTCCCTGTCCCCGTAACCCACCATATCCGACACAAAAGGGCAGTCCAGATAATCCCTCTCCTCAAAACCCTCGGCATCACAGCAGGGGTTGGAACTGTCCTAGGGGCCTAACCACTACTCAACATATTTTGAAATCCTATCTCAGAACCTACAAGAAAGCCTAGATGACATTGCCAAAAGCTTGGTTCACAGTCAGGATCAGAGAGCCTCACTGGCCGCTGTCACCCCCAGAGCAGAAGAGGACTGGGCCTCCTAACAGCGGAGAAAGGGGGCCTGTGCCTCTTTCTGGAGGAAGAGTGCTGTTTCTGTGACAATCAGTCTGACCTAGTCAGGGATGCCGCAAAGATCAGGGAACAGCCGAAACCGGTTTGGCTCAGTGGATAGAGCGTCGGCCTGCGGACTGAAGGGTCCCGGGTTCGATTCCGGTCAAGGGCATGTACGTTGGTTGCGGGCACACCCCCGGTGGGGGATGTGCAGGAGGCAGCTGATCGATGTTTCTCTCTCATCGATGTTTCTGGCTCTCTATCCCTCTCCCTTCCTCTCTGTAAAAAAATCAATAAAATATATTTAAAAAAAAAAAAGATCAGGGAATGGCAATCAAATCCATGGGCCTGCTGGCTAAAGGAAATAGATTGGCATCTACTTCCCTTCATAGGACCACTAACACTCCTCTTCCTCATCCTCGTTTTTGACCCGTGTATTCTGTGCCATTTTTCATCTTTCCTTCAGGACGGCTTTCAAGCCTTCACCAACCAGTCTCTCCGGGAGATCATGCTGCTGCGACCTCTCGCTCCACCAGGAGGAATCTATTCAACATGCCAGCTGACTACAATCAAAGGCCAACCCCCTGTGATCTCAATGTCCAGACTTAGCAGGAAGTAATTACAGAAGATTTGACCTTCGTCCCTATTCTATAAAACAAAAAGGCTGGAATGTTAGGTTTGATCGAACTATTGAATCAATACCCCTCCCCTGGGAACTGGCTTTTAGGCCACTTCACAATGGACATTGCACTTGCCTAGACCACAATCCACTTGCTAAGACCATTGTCTCTCCCCTCTGACTGCCCAGAATCCGAACCTGCACAGAGAATTCTCCGCCCAGATATAGCCTGCCAAAAGTCCTTTAAAAACCGTCGGCTCCCGTCACTGGGGTGCTGGAGCCATCCAGGCTCAGCCACCTGGTGTGTGAATGAGTGAATAAATTCATAATCCTTCACCATTCTGGCCTCGTGCGTTCCTCCTTGGGCGACCTAACAGTATCTACACTAATAAAAGAGAAACATGGTAATTAGCGTATGACCCCTACCCTTTTCATTGGCTAATCAGTGAGTATATGCAAATTAACTGTCAGCCAAGATGGCGGCCAGCAGCCAGGCACTGAAGCGAGCATGAGGCTTGCTTGCTGTGGACTCCAACGTTCCCCGCCTCACTTGCCGGCCTCTCAGCTGCAAGTCTAAGCAACTATGTACTATGCTGCAAATAAGAAGCTAAACAAAACCCCAGAAACCAGCCGGACTGAAACCCAGCCGGACCGAAACATTGTATCGATGTTTTCAGCAGTGAGGCCTCAGAGCTAAAGCTGGCCCAGAATTAAAAAAAAAAAAAAAGAAAAGAAACAAGGGGCGGTGGGAAGCTTTAGTCACTCGCCAGCTGGAAAACAGCCCTCAGCCCCTCACCCAAGACTGGCCAGGCACCCCAGTGGGGACCCCCACCTTGATCCAGGACACCCTTCAAGGCAAACCAGCCGGCCCCCACCCGTGCACCAGGCCTTTTTCCTATATAGTAAAAGGGTAATATGCCTCCCAAGCCCCGGGATCAGCGGAGCAGTGAGGCTCCCGGCACCGGGATCAGCGTGACAGGGGGCAGTGCCCAAACCCCCTGATCCCCCTGCGGCTCTGTGTGTGACAGGGGGCGGGGCCACAACCTCCCTATCCGCCCTGCTCTGTGCCTGATAGGGGGGAGCTCCCCAATCCCCTGATGGCCCTGGGGCCTGTGCTTGACAGGGTGCGGCGCCCCAACCCCCCCCCCCCCACAGGCCCTACTCTGTGCCTGATAGGGGGGGGCTCCCCAATCCCCTGATTGGCCCTGCTCTGTGTGTGACAGGGGGCAGCGCCCCAACCCCCCAACCCCCCAACCCCCCGGCCCCATGGGTCCTGCTCTGTGTGTGACAGGGTAGAGCCATAACCTCTCCATTGGCCCTGCCCCAAGTGTGACAGCGGTGGCGCCCCATCCCCCTGATTCGCCCTGCTCTGTGTGTGACAGGGGGCAGTGCCCCAACTCCCCTATGGGCCCTGCTCTGTGTGTGACAGGGAGGAGCTCCCCAACCTCCTGATGGGCCCTGCTCTGTGTGTGACAGGGGGCAGCACCCCAACCCCCTGATTGGCCCTGCTCTGTGAGTGACAGGGGGCAGCGCCCCAACCCCCTGATTGGCCCTGCTCTGTGAGTGACAGGGGGCAGCGCCCCAACCCCCTGATTGGCCCTGCTCTGTGAGTGACAGGGGGCAGTGCCCCAACCCCCTGATTGGCCCTGCTCTGTGCGTCACAGGGGGTGGTGCCGCAACCTTCCCATCGACCCTGCCTTGAGTGTGACAGGGGGCAGTGCCCCAACCCCCCAATCGGCCCTACCCTGAGCATGACTGAGGATGGCATCGCAACCTCCCAATCCGCCCTGCTCTGTGCATGACAGGGGGAGGCGCCCCAACTCCCCAATCGGCCCTGCTCTGAGCCCGACCAGGGGCTGCACCTAGGGATGGGCCTGCCCTCTGCCACCCAGGAGCAGGCCTAAGCCAGCAGGTCGTTATCTCCTGAGGGGTCCCAGACTGCGAGAGGGCACAGGCCGGGCTGAGGGACCCCCCCTTCCCTCCCGAGTGCACAAATTTTTGTGCACCGAGCCTCTAGTATAATATAAACTTTTAAAAACTACATTCATCTTGTTTGCTACTGAATACTAGTGGTCTGTCAAGATCTGTTCTCT
>NW_005871470.1:364099-366247 GCF_000147115.1 Myotis lucifugus | reverse complement strand
GGGAAGTTAGGACTGACTAGGCTTGGCAGGGGGGTTAGTGAAGGGACGACCAAACAACTGAACAGCAGGCTGCATGGGGCGACCAGGTCGGCAGGGGGTTTAGTGAGGGACAACCAAACAACTGAACAGCAGGCTGAGTGGGGCGACCAGGCTGGCGGGAGGGCTATGAGGGGCGACAAGGCCAGCGGGGGGACAGTTGGGGGCAACCAGGCCAGCATGGGGGGCAGTTAGGGGTGACCAGGCCAGTGGAGGGGTGCAGTTGGGAGGCAACCAGGCCGGCAGGTAGGGGGCAGTTGGGAGGCAACCAGGCCAGCAGGGGGGGTCAGTTAGGGACGACCAGGCAGGCAGCAGGTGAGCGATTAGGAGTCAGTGGTCCAGGATTGCGAGAGGGATGTCCAACTGCCGGTTTAGGCTCGATCCCTGTGGGGTCCCCCAAGGGGTCCCAGATTGGAGAGGGTGCAGGCTGGGCTGAGGGGACCACCCCACCCCCCGCACGAATTTCATGCACTGGGCCTCTAGTAGATTCATGAAGTTAAAGTAATGTTGCAGTCTAGCATCTCTACTGCTACTGTGGGCAGGAAGGCCCCAGAAATACAAACTTGTCACTCACTTTCTTGTTTATGGTGCACAATCATTTTTAAAAGTGTTCTGTGACTCAAACTCCCAGAAACTATTGTCTGAATTTGCCCTTGCTCTACTATTGATTGTTTCACTAAAGTTATAGAATTGGCCTAATTTGCTTACTCTGAATAAAACTTTGCTTTTGTGAACAATCTTTAAAACATCCTCCACTATTCCATTGAAAAGCACCTGAGAAATAACCGGCTGTTTTCGCACCTCGTCTGGGGGGGGGGGGGGCGGAGGGGGCTGGAATCCTGTCAGCTAGGGACCTGGACCTGAAGCCTCCTGGACCCTGCTGGGCTTGTAAATGTGGGTGAGTCTGTATGCTTGCTTGCTTGTTTGTTTTTAAACACTTCTGCATCTATAATTCTTCACTAAATGGGCACAATAATGTCTGTATCTCTGGTTTTTTGTGTGTTAATTAACAAAAATACAAGTTCCTTGCACAGATATGCAATTTTTTTAAAAAGTAATTATTTCCTTTCTCACAAGGAAATGTTCAGCACGTGTCTTCCGTGAGCATTGCCAGTGAACAGAGAAGCAGCTCGCTGGTTCTTTTTAAGAAGCTAACACATCCTTACCCTGCAGTGGCACTCTTTTGAAACACTGGCGCTCTATGAAATGTTAACTGAGTGCCTGCCCTCTCCCAGAGCCCTCTCCCGTTTCACCTGGCCCTGGCCCCGCGTTACTCTCAAGTCCGAAGAGGACTGTGCCTTCCAGGCTTCTGTTCGGTCTTGGCTCAGTTTTCAAGTGCGCTCTGCTGATAGCTCACGGTGCCCTGCTGGGACTTTGGGGAACACCACACACACACACACACACACACACACACACGCACACGCACTCGCGCGTGCACACACACACACTCTGTAAATGCTGAATTGCCAGGGGTTTAATAGCCATATTTTGACACATTAAAACTTTTAGAAAAGAGACAGATTGTCTTGCCTAATCTGAAAGGGAACATTGTTCCAGTGGCTTGAGTGGGCTCTGCGTGTGTGCTCCTTTCCGCTCTTGAGACTCAGACGCCGGGCTGAGGGCGCAGGCGGTGTCCCCGACGCCCTTGGAAGGGGCTGCGCTGCCGGAGACACTCTCGGTCCAGGAGAACCGCTTCCTCTCCTCCCTCCGCGCCGCAGCCGCCCTGTAATCAGCGCAGCGGGTCAAGCTGGGCTAAGCCGGCAAACCACCGGTTTTCCACGAAATAATTACATTTCTGTGGCTCCCAGACATGCGCACCTCTAACCCTGAAAACAGAGGAAGATGTTTCTATTTCGCGCCGGGGAGGGAGAGGGAAGGGCACGCAGCGTGCAGCCAGCTCCGGTGGGAAGGAGCGCGTTCGGTGGGGGCTGGGGGGGTCGGTGGGGGCAGGGGACCCCGAGTCCGCGGGACGTCGAGGAGCAGAACGTCCTGGACGAGATCCGATGACTCTTGGGGGACGGGGTGGGGGACAAAGTGAGGCTTTCCCCACCTCCCCCGGCCACCCCCCAGATCCGCAGCGGGCTTAGGGCGGCGGCGCGGGGCTGAGGGGTA
>NW_005871470.1:355375-363020 GCF_000147115.1 Myotis lucifugus | reverse complement strand
CCGTGTTCACCCTGGACTACCCGCACGTGCAGATCCCCTTCGAGATCACCCTGTGGATCCTGCTCGCCTCCCTGGCCAAGATCGGTGAGCGCGCTGGGCCCGGGCGGGGGCGAGGGGCGGGGGGGAGCTGACCTCTGCCTCGGGGTCCCCTCCCCACCGACGAGGGCAGGGCGACCGGTGGAAGAGCTCTGGTCAGGAAGGGCCAGGGAGGAAGTGTCCTGCTCTGGGTTCTTGGTGGGCATCGGCCTGGCAGTAGCCCAAGCAGAAGCCCCCACACTGAGGGATGGCCGCTAGCCTCTGCCTGTTAGCCGGCGCGACCGTCCCCCGCGAGGCCAGACCTGCAAGCAGCGGGAGGCCGGCGGGAGCACCCGCCCTGGGGGAGAGGCGCAGGCTGAGGCTGCACGGGGACAGCCGGATGCGGGAAGGAGACGGGGCCCCGCACGGCCCCTGCCGGGCGCCCGACGCTGAGGAGCGGGAGGCGACGCGCACTCTCCTCCCTGCTTCGGGCTGAGGCTTCGACTCTCCAGGAAGCGCTGTTTGGGGAGACAGGCCAGGGAGGCAAGATGCATATTTTAAAATAATCAACCACTTTTCGAACGCCTTTAACTCTCATTTGGAAAGCAGACTCAGAATGTCTTCTCTCCCTGCCCTCCCGGCAGCTCTGCAATCTTTTGTTACGATTGTGGTGCTTGACATTGTTTTTACTTTATATTTTACTTTTTTATCTAAAGATATGTCAACCTCTGTCGTGATGATTCCAAAGTTACTAGGTCGGAAGGATGTAAGTGCTCTCGGCCGTGTTTCCCGCACCTGCCCGGGAGGAGCGCTGTGCGGGTGAGGCAGGCTCCGTAGGGCCATGGCCTTGCACCCTCGCAGCGTAGGGCCTGTCGGGAGGGCTGGGGCACATGTCGATGACCCTAACAAGCCAAGTGCTAAGCAGGGTGAGCCAGTGAGAAAGGATGGCTGTGTAGGGAGGCAGCGATCGTTCCTCAGGAAAAGGAGGCTTTCTTCAGGGTTTTCAGGGATGGCCAGGCTGGCCATGGACAGAAGGCCAGGCAGGTGGACGGTGACTTGGGGAGGTGAGCGGGAAGGCAACCTTCCCTGTCAGACTGAATTAACCAGATCCTGTTACTAGTGACCACAGGAGGCACCTGCTACTCGATGTTTCGCCATCTTTAATCACCAGTGTTTTATTCCACCTGAGAAACAGGGTGAGCGGGAGTGAAGGGCCTGCACATGCACACGAACTCCTTGTGGTAATACACTCAGGAGCCACCCCGCAGACCACAGCCCGGCAGGAAGGACAGATACTAATACTCCCGTTTGGAGAGGTGGAAACTGGAACTCAGCATTTCCGTGTTGCCCACAGACACACCGAGTGGCGGCCGCACGCGGGCTCTGCTCTTGCCACCAGCCTGCGCAGGAGGGCTGCTCTGTGCCGCTTCCCCTGCCGGCGTCTCTGCTGCCATTTCTATTCAATTACAACTTTCTTCTGCTCCTCACTCCTGGCTATTTTAATCTGATTATTACACTAATAGCAGCTGCGAGTAGCCACTTAAGTTCATTATGTCTCATCTTCACAACCATCCTGGGAGGCATGATGACCTCGTTTCTCGTTCGAGGGAACTGAGAAATGGAGAGGCCACCTGGCTGGGGGTGAGCCCGGATCCACCAGGGCTGCCGGCGTCTCGTCTTCTGCCCGTCCTGGAGGCTGGATTTGTTGTGAAGATTCAAGGAGAACGGATTTGTATAACATCCTTAGGACAGTGCTGGGCGTGCAATGAACACCAGGGGAGTGGGAGTGGGGGTGGCACCGGCGGCGTGGACAAGCCTGGCGCTCCAGCTCCTTGTCGGAGTGCCAGCCAGGCTGCCCTGCATCTCCGCTTCTCTCCCAGCGTCGCCTCCTCCAAAGGCTCTCATTCTGTGGGGTGCCTTTTTTTACTCTTTTCCTATCGTGATCTCTTCATCTTATGTGACCTTGTCGCATTAACTGTGGTATTTTATTAAGAAGGGTCCGTGCCGGTGTGTGGCATAGGTGCCTTGAGCTGCCTGCTGGCAGCTTTCTTATGCAGATTTATTTCTGGCCGGCACTGGCCGTTCTCTGGTCTGCTGCCTCCCCCGGATGCCGACCTTCTCTGGCTACTGTTGCCTCTTTCCTTTCTGCATCTGGGTGGCACAGAGTTGGAAGCAAGGACAGATGCTCCCATCTCCCGGCCAGGCCAGGAGGATCTCAGCAAAGAGGAGCCTGAGTGCAGACCGCCAGGGCTAGGGGCAGTGGAGAGCTCTCAGAGCAGAAAGTGGGTTTTGGCCCCCAGAGCTGTCCTTGGGGTCTTGTCTAGACTCTCCCCATGTGTAGTCCTGCTGCTGCCACTGCTCTGTTCCTGGGAGACCCGGGGGTGCCCCCTAGACTATGGGACACTTTCCCTGGCCCATTAAGTAGTCATTCAATTTTTATTTTAACTGTTGCAATGAAAAAAAAACACCTATTATTTTGGGTCATTTATATGTCTTAATTTGCTCATATTTGGGGAGGATGATAAATTGAGCTGTGCAGAGGGACATGAGGCTATGAGATAACAGGAATATTAACTCATGCAAAATGCCATGGTTTCTATTTGTGGCACTTTTATGCCATGTGCCTGGTGTACCTGAACTTACCTGCCACAGAGATCCTGGAGAAATATTACCGGTGATTAATCTGAACCAGGTTAAACAGGTTGCCCCAGAGGGAGGCTTCTAATGACATTTGTAGGAGGGTCAAAGCACTATGTTGTACACATGAAGCTAAGATATTACGTTATGTCAACTGTAACTGAAAATTAAAATAAAAAATCATGCCTGATGGTGAGTTCAGAATAGTTTTCTAGTTTGTAACACAATAGAAACCTAGAAAAATTACAATCAGAAATGTTAAATGAGTCAACTTTTCATTGCTTTGCCTGCTTATTAGGGAAAATTAACTTTCTAATTATTTGGTTAAAAAAATTCTGTAGTAATAAAGCTTCCTAAAATGATGAGGACGAGGGTGATGAGGGTGTGTATGTATATATGAAGTAGGTCACATAAATAAAAGAACATAGAAAATTTAGTACAGCTTTGAAAAGTTTTTAAAATTTTGGCAAGAAACATCTCCCAATCTGTTCTTCGCTCAATCCTCACACATGTTCTTTCATTTTAAATGTTTGTCTTTTGAGTAAGTTGGGGTTTTTTAACAGTAAAAATGCCCACTTTGCTTGGTCAGTCCTATACATGGGGTGGAGTCTACAGCCCAGAAAATAGGGGCCAAGAATTCAGAAGAGAAACATTGTCTGGAGTGCGAGGCTGGCCCCTCTGCTGTCTCCTGTGCAGTGGGCAGTGGATCCGTCCTGAGTGGGACAGGCCTGCATCCTCCCCTGCTACCCCCCCGCCCCAGGGCTCAGGGCTCTGGCTCCCAGCCAGAGGCCCCTTCCTTGTCCTCAGGGCCCCCATACCCCTCACTTCTCTCCCAGGTGTCAGGCCCCATCCTGCCCTTTTCACTTCCTTTGTCCTTAGGATGCAGCATTTTCCACTTCCTTCCATCCCGTTGTCTTAAAAATCAGATAAACTTGTATTATTATTTTGAGGAATGACAAAACAATTTGGTCCATGACGGTTTCTCCTCTGGGCTCCCTGCTGTCCTGAATTTGAAATATGAAACCAGTTTCCTTAGATAACACCTGCCTAACTTACCCAGACCTTGATCTGTGAAGAAAACAAAAGAACGATCCTTGTCCTTTACCTGTTTCTCGTTGTCAGATTTGGTTTTCCTGAGCTCGCCAGCTGGTTGGTGAGAGCAAGCTCATGGTCTCCCCTATTATTTGACCCACATCTCACTTTGAAGTCTGGTGTTCCTGTGGGCACGCCACACGCTGCTTCCTGTGGACCCTCCTGCCCAGCCTCCCTCTTGGGCTGGCCATGCTCCCCTTTCTGTCTGCAGGACAGCTCCGCCGCTTCCGGCTCTTTCCAAGGACCAAGTCAGGTGCTTTCTTTAGAATTTTATCACTGTGCTCTACCACAGGAATCGTTTTGTACCTTTTCAAATAATAGCATATTATTATTATAAAATAAGATTTCACACCAAAATGTTACTTTTTATATCAACTTTAACAATTACACTATTATTTATCACTAATGGGATGCTTTATTTATTTTTTGCAGAATTCTTTCACGTGTCTTGAAGCCCTAAGATGTATACAAAATACCTTTTATATAAATGTATTTGTTCCTGGGAAGGTTGCAAAACTCACCTGTAAAATCAAGTAAATTTGATGGTTTGTATCTGGATAGATTTTCCCAATGATCGAATTCTACGTTTTTGTATTGTAATTTGGGTCTGCTTTGTATTTAACTTCCTCCAATAGGTTTTAATTTATATTAGCAATCCCGGCACAGACCTAGAACATGCTACCAGTTCGTCTGCATTGCTACTTTGGTATCTCCCTTCCCTTCCAGATTGTTTTCTTTTGACTGAAATATGTTCTTGAGTGGATACTTCAGGGACGGCCTTTGAATGATGAATTCCCTCGGTCTTTGTCTAAAAATGTCTTTACTTTGATTATTTTCTTGAATAATTATATAACAGTCCAGGGGTTGGGTAATTATAACTTAGTTGCAAAACATTATTTCATTATTTTCTGCCCCTTTTTGTTGCTAAGGGGAATTGTGTTGCTACTCACTGGTCTTTGGAGTTAATCTGACTTTTCTCTCTGCTTGTACCTAAGAGATTTCCTTTGGTTATTCTGCTGTTGCCGTGGTATGTCTCAGTATGAATTTATTTTATTTTTCTTGCTTGATATGTGTTGTGCTTCCAAGTTTCTTAATGCTGCTCCATGTGTGTTCCAGCTACATATTACTTGCAGTGTGTTTCTACTCTGTGATCAACCTACTCACTGGAAATCCATTTCAATTATTTTCACTTAAGCATCTTTGGTCCTTTTCCAAGTTCGTCTGTAGTTTGTTCATGTTCTTTATTATGTAATTATAGGTTTCATTCCTCTTTTCATTATTTTATTTAAACTATTTTACTGTTTAGATCAGTGATGGCAAACCTTTTGAGCTCGGCGTGTCAGCATTTTGAAAAACCCTAACTTAACTCTGGTGCTGTGTCACATATAGAAATTTTTTGATATTTGCAACCATAGTAAAACAAAGACTTATATTTTTGATATTTATTTTATATATTTAAATGCCACTTAACAAAGAAAAATCAACCAAAAAAATGAGTTTGCATGTCACCTCTGACACACGTGTCATAGGTTTGCCATCACTGGTTTAGATTGTTCTGTTAATTCTAGTTTTTTGGGTTGCTAATTCATATGTTTATCACATCTACTGACTTTCCCTTTTATATATTACTAGAGGCCCGGTGCACGAAAATTTGTGCACTGGGAGGTGGGTCCCTCAGCCCGGCCTGGGTGTCACAGTCTGGGAGCCCTCAGGGGATCTGGAGGGAGCGGGCCTAAGCCACAGTCTGGCCTCCATCTGCAGGAGGCGACTGGTGGACCTATCAGGGAACTGCACCACACCCCTCACCAACCGGTCATTCCACCACTTGGTCTATTTGCATATTAGGCTTTTATTATATAGGACTAGAGGCCTGGTGCACGGATTGTCCCTTGGCCTGGCCTGCAGGGATTGGGCTGAAACTGGCTCTCCAACAACCTCCGAGGGTTCCCGAATTGAGAAAAGGCAGTTCTCGGGTGACGCACCCCAGAATCGGACTCCCTTCTCTCTGGTTCCGGGTGCTTAACCCAAGAAACACAGCTGCCAAGTCACCGCAGCTCAGCAGCTCCTGCATTGAGCATCTGCCCCCTGGTGGTCATTGCACATCATAACTACTGGTCGGACAATCAAATGGTCGGACGGTCTCCTAGGCTTTTGTATAGAGATATTTTATAACGTAAATGATAGTGCGCTAGCTTCACAGGGGATGTGCTCCTGGTGGATTCTGTTTCCCTGAAGCGGTGAGCGGTTCTCACACATGGTTTGAGTGTTCTGCTTCCTGGAACCTCCCTGCGTTTAGTATTAGCTTTTTAGTCTGGTTTTCCTATGTGAGGCAAGGACTGTGAATACAGATCTTACGTAGATGTGTGGTGTGGACCTGGAGTCTTACACTTCACGGGTGACTTTGCCCGTTGCCCTAGACCAGGGGTGGGCAAACTTTTTGACTCAAGGGCCACAATGGGTTCTTAAACTGGACCGGAGGGCCGGAACAAAAGCATGGATGGAGTGTTTGTGTGAACTAATATAAATTCAAAGTAAACATCATTACATAAAAGGGTACGCTCTTTTTTTTTTTTTTTTTAGTTTTATTCATTTCAAACGGGCCGGATCCGGCCCGTGGGCCGTAGTTTGCCCACGGCTGCCCTAGACCATAAAGAGTGGATGTGCTTCCTTTCATTTTCCCAGGCTATTCTATTTGCTTATTTAGGACAAAGTAGCTCTTTGATACTCAGGAATTTAGGCCGGAGTCCTTCCCTTACTCACTGAAGTCAGATTTCTTGTCCTCATGTGGATGCTCAAATGCCAGGTCCCAGCACATGGGCAGGCAGTACCTGCATCTGGAGTTCTGGTTTTATGGTTTGAAAGTCAACCTACATCTCCCACTTTGATTTTTCTCCTTATATCAGGCCTTTCAGGTTAAAAAAAAAGTGCTGAGCACGGCTAGCTGTCAGTGCTGCCTGGCTGCAGGGGGCAGAGGCCTCTGTGGTCCACACTGTGGCTCCGTGGCTTTTCCATGGCCTCTAAGAAGTGCTTTCTACCTAATGTTCCAAGTCCACAGGCATGTTCTGCTCATAGAATGTCATCATGGATTCTCTTTAAGGTAAAAGTAATCTGTACGTTCCTAGTTTTTCTGTCTGCAGGGTGTGGAGGTGTATTTGCCTTTGTTTTGTCCTCTATGTTTTTGCACGTGTCTGGAAAGGAAATAGCAGCAGTTGACGGAGTGTCGGGAAAGACAGCCCTGACTAGAGGAGGGAGGCTGTGTGTTAGCAGCCGCTCAGCACTCACCTTGTGTTCTGGCCCTGGCACGCCTTCGCGCACTTGCTTCTCATTTAATTAGTGGAAGGAGGACCTGTAGCTGCTGCTTCTGTTACTATTTCCACAGGGATAATGGGAGAGACTCTGGAGGGAGGAAACAGTCTCTAACAAAGAGTTTACTCTCAGAGCAAAAGAAACGCAAGCCAAGGCAAACATGTGTTTATTGTGTTAGAGATGTGTGGGTGTGGCGTATTGTCATTCCAATGAGACATGCACAATTACAGGCTACTCTCTTGCAATTACATCTTTAAATATAATGAATCATAATTGACGTACTTCCTGGAATAACCCTGCACATTGTTCATCACCGTGCAAACCCTTTCCAACCTAGATTGAAACAGCTCTTCCCTTATTGAAGCTGCGCGTGTGTCTTTCTCTGCAGTAATTGCAGAGGAGACTGGGGCCGCCTCGGAAGGCTCTCCTGCGGCTGTGCAGGCCGTAGCTTTAAATGTGCATTCCATGCCATTGCCTAGTGTTGGCATAGTAAGGTCACCTGCGAAAGTAAGAAAAGAAAAATCAAATTCACGATTATATTTATAAATTTCACCTGCAAAGAGACCAGGTGACACATGCCCACCTGCATGTGAGA
>NW_005871470.1:353476-354593 GCF_000147115.1 Myotis lucifugus | reverse complement strand
AATTTTTTAAACTAACTAATTAAGTAGGTATTTTTGGTTATAACTTAATTAGGGTGCTCTTAGGGCTTAGGAAGAGCGCACTCAAAGGGCCCAAAGAGCCACATGTGCTCGTGAGCCGCAGTTTGCCAAACACTGGTCTAGTCTTTTCCACCATCCATAACTTTGGGAATGTAGAAATTCTAATGCTTTCTAAATATATGTTTATCATGTTAATGATTCATAAATTATATGTTCAACCCATATAATTTTAATAGGCTAAAGTCCAACCCCCAACAGATTTATAGGAGGAAAGATGTCATATCTGTCTTATTATTGCACCTGCATACACACTTATTGAATTGCACATGTACATATGCACATACAGATACATATGCACACATGATGTTCATTAGGACATCGCTCCGTGAGGGAAGGGCCTTGTCTGTGATTCACTGTGTAGGACAGTGTGGCACACGGTAGCTTCCCCACAAATAATCCCTGAGGAAATGAATAAATATCCAGAGACACTTTCTGTTGCATCTCAATTCAATCACGTCACAGTTAAATCACCCACACACCGTCCGTGGTTTGTCCGGGAAGTCCACGGTTTACATTCGTTATTCTAGCACATGTATTAATAGCGTGCCCTTTCACTCTCACACATACTATTTGTCTGATAATTTATTTGGTCACTCTACTTATAATGTGTATTCTACTATTGCACATACTTTGGTAACTTAAGCTCTGTTGTCTAAAATCTCAACTCTGTCACTACCTGTGGACTTTGGGTGAGTTAGTAAACCTCTCTAACCTCAATGATTTCATCTGTAAAATGGGACGGCAGTAGGAGCCTCCTCTCAGGTTGCTGAGGACAGAGTTAGTGCGCTCAGTAAGCAAGCGTGCTGTTGGCGCTGGGCAGAGGACAGGTGTCTGCTGCCTTCACGAAGCCTACCCGCCTGGCGTGGCACCGGGAGCGGCTGTTGGGTCCCGTCCTTAGATTGTCTGGCTGTTCCTGCCTCCTGCTGTGGCTGTGATGCAAAGGTTTCTCTCTAAGCCACACAGCTTGGTTTCCAATGTTACATCACGTTAAAAATTCATCTGCCAGCTCTCCTACGCGAGTTCCCAGTGGAAAAGGATC
>NW_005871470.1:351441-353376 GCF_000147115.1 Myotis lucifugus | reverse complement strand
ATATAGTGATTAGACTGACATGAGTTTATTTAGTGTCAACTGGTCTCGCGTATAGAATTATACTCCTTTGGTTCTTATAGATATTTCCTCAACTTCTGCCTAGAACTTGCTAACATATTCGTGCTGCGCTCCGTCCGCGCGCTTGTGAAGCGGCCCAAAAACATTCACAGAACTCTGTCACCGATAATTACTGAAGTACATCAGTTATCGACCTCAAATAAATTAATCTATAGAACGTGTCAAATCAAATATTACTTTGTTGTTTTATTTCATATCTACTTTTTCATGAGACGCCGTGCTTTTCAGATGATCCGCATGCCCCCTGGCCCTTGCTGTATAAACAGGGCTTCCGTAGGAGTCGAGGGAGGAACTGTAAAGCAAGTGCTGCTGAAGGAGTTCGCTGTGAGGCCGCTGGGCCTCTCCCCCAGGTGGAAGGGAAACTGCACTGAGCGCGGTCTCTTCGCCTCGCTGCCCGGGACGGGGAGAAGACGCCGGGAGACCCTCCGTCCGTCCATCCGTCCGTCCGTCCCTTGGTCTTGGGGGATTCACTTCGTGCCTCTTGGTCTTCCCCGGAGAATGGCCTCATCCTGTGCGTTCTCTTGTGAGCTGCCTGGCGAGAGGGAGACTCTGCCTGCCTCCGGGGAGCTCACAGTTTGCGGGATTAGGTAGCATCTCTGCCCGCCTCTCGGCGCCCACCGGCCTATGCAGCGTGTTGCTCTGACACAGGTCGTGCTTGGTCCCTGTCAGCTGCGTGCCCACTGCCCTCCCTCCTCACGCAGAGGCTGGAGCTCAGCGTGCACAGAGTTAAAGCTACCGAGGTCTAGGATCTCCATAACGCTGTTTGATATTTTCAGTTGTTTCACATCTGTCTTCTACTTTGATTCACAGTTCTTATTTGTTCACTGCTGACATTCGTTCATGTGCTCACAGTCCCGGCTCTGCTCAGGAGTGCTAATGGTTTTGCAAAAGGAATTTGGTTCACGTGACAGCTAATTTATGTATTTAATGACTTCACTTCCTCTTCAGGTTTTTGTTGTTTGTTTTTTGTCTTTTTCTTTTCATTTCCAGGGGAGCTGTTACCATTCCTAAATCTTCTAACAAATGCCTGTAATCGGCAGGCCTCCAGCCCTCCATGTTCCCACTAAATACATTAGTAGGTTTGGTTATTGTTTTAATGAAACATCATAATTATGATGAAGGTGGAACCATAAGAATTCCTAAGATGCACACATCCTGATGCTCACGGAAACCCCTTTGGTCTTCGCAATAGTAGGCACGTGGATGCGCAGAGACTGCCGTGCTGGCGATCTGAAGCCAGAGAAGGGCAGTGAGCAGCAATGTTATGGTTCCAGGAGGTTTGGGAAACAATGTGACCCACCACATAGGGCTGCTCCTCCGGGGAGCCCGGCCCCCAGGGCGCGAGTGGTTCCCTCCGTGTAAGTGACTAGGGACTACGGTCGATGTTGGCAACCACTCAACTGAGAAAGGAAATTAGGTAACAATTACTGGCGATTGTGCAGGGTTTTCACTATCTGCTGATCTATTTATTTTAAGCAAGTGGTGAATTTGTTTAGAAGTCGGGATCTTAAAGAATAAAAACCAAAGAGAAAATAAAATTCCAACACAAACCTTGTCCAACTCACTGAGAGCAGTAGGCAAACAGCAAAACCCACTGGCATAAATTATTACTACCACATGGGCTGAGAGTATGGCAAATCCTAGGCCTTAGCATCTAGCCTGGGGCAGTAAAATAAAAACTGCTGTCAACTGTTGGCCTGCCTGGAAGTTTTGAATCTAGGTTACAGTATCCAGCGGGCTTCTCACCACCCCCAGCCTAGTGCTCCCTCCCTCCCCTGTCCCTCCCGCAGCTTGACTATGCAAAGGGTCACTCAGAAATAGTCACCAGAACTTAACTGCTCCCCGAATTATGTCATC
>NW_005871470.1:324950-326966 GCF_000147115.1 Myotis lucifugus | reverse complement strand
TAAAGATTTCTTCTTTGGGGGAGTCTGAAATTAAAAATTAATTGGATATAGTTACAGGGATATTCAAATAAATCATATTGGGTGAGTTATGGCCATTTGTGCTTTTTTGAGAAATGTGTCCATTTCACCTAAGATATCAAATATGTGTTATTCATCCTTTTGATGTTGGCAGCATCTGTAGTGACGCCCCTGTTTAATTCCAAAATGACTGATAACTTGTGCCTTCTCTTTTTTTGGCAGTCTTGTTAGAGGTTTGTAAATTTTTTTAGTCTTTTCAAAGATCCATCTTTCAATTTCATTGTTTTCTTTCCTGTTTTTAATTTCACTGATGTCTGCTCTTTATAGTTCCCTTCCCTATAATTCCTGTGGATTTTTTTGCTCTTCTTTATTTAGGTCCTGGAAGTGAGAGACCTAGATTATTGATTTGAGACATTTTCTAACGAATGCACCTTTCTAACGTGCTACACCTTCCTCCTTCAGCACCGTGTTAGCTGTGTGCCCTATTCTAATATGTTGCATTTTCATTTTCATCCAGTTCAGTTACTTTCAGATTCCCCTTGAGACTTCCTCTGTGACCTGTGGATTATTTCTTGTAATGTCATTGCTGAGAGAGCACATAGTTTACAGAGTCCAGTTGACCCTTGAACCGTGTGGGGGTTAGAGGTGCCAACTCCTCATGCAGCCAAAAATCTGACTAAAACTTTTGACTCCCAAAAAAACTTCACTTACTAAGTGTACCAGTTAATAATGCAGATTTCTTTCAATAGATGGAGTTACACATATGTTGATATATATGCGATTTGATATGTATGTTGTTTTGTTGTATTGACAGCAAGCTTCAAAACTTCATATGTCAAATTTGCTGAAGGCGTTAAAATCATAGATATTTTTACGCTTAAAAATATCGAATTTCATGCCAAAAAAAAGTGCATTTGTGGGAAGTTTTAATTAATTACTTTGTTTTGAAGAAAAGTGCTGCTGAAAGTTATCATATACTTCGGGAGGCTTATGGTGAACATGCTCCATCTCAAGATACTTGTGAACGCTGGTTTCAATGCTTTAAAAGTGATGATTTCGATGTGAAAGACAAAGAATGTCCAGGTAAACCGAAAAGTTTGAAGACCAACAATTGCAAGCATTATTGGATGAAGATGCATGTCAAACTCAAAAACAACTTGCAGAAAGATTAAATGTTGCTCAGCAAACAATTTCCGATCATTTACAAGCAATGGGAAAGATTTTAAAGGAAGGAAAATGGGTGCCACATCAACTGAACGAAAGACACATGGAAAACCGAAAAGTCATCAGTAAAATGTTGCTTCAACGGCACAAAAGAAAATCTTTTTGCATCAAAATGTGACTGGCGATGAAAAGTGGATTTATTTTGAGAATCCCAAATGCACAAAATCATGGGTTGATCCAGGTCAACCATCAACATCGAATGCAAGGCCAAATTGCTTCAGAAAGAAGATAATGCTCTGCGTTTGGTGGGATCAGGAAGGTGTGGTGTATTATGAGCTTTTAAAACCAGGTGAAACCGTTAATACTGATTGCTACAGACAACAAATAATCAATTTGAACCATGCTTTGATCGTGAAACAACCAGAATGTTCCAAAAGACATGGCAAAGTAATTTTGCTTCATGATAACACACAATCACACACTTCAAAACCAGTTAAAGACATGTTGAAAGATCTTGCCTGGAAGTATTAACCTATCTGCCGTATTCACCAGACCTTGCTCCTTCAGATGACCACTGGTTCCGATCGATGGCACACGCACTTTCTGAGCAGCACTTTCAAACATATGAAGAAATGGAAAGTTGGGTCTCTGAATGGTTTGCCTCAAAACAGGAAAAGTTCTATTGGGACGGTATCCACAAATTACCTGAAAGATGGGGGAAATGTGTAGCTAGCAATGTACATGACTTTGAATAAAGCACTTTTTTCAAAATTTTGTTTTATTGCTTAAAGTATTACAAAGAGTATTACATATGTTTCCTCCCCCCTCTTGACA
>NW_005871470.1:322898-324444 GCF_000147115.1 Myotis lucifugus | reverse complement strand
TTCATCAGTTTATAATGGTCTTTATTATCCATAAATGAGCGAGATGATGTGGTATTTTTCTTTCATTGACTGGCTTATTTCACTTAGCATAATGCTCTCCAGTTCCATCCATGCTGTTGCAAATGGTAAGAATTCCTTCTTTTTTACAGCAGCATAGTATTCCATTGTGTAGATGTACCACAGTTTTCTAAACCATTCAACTGCTGATGGGCACTTAGGCTGTTTCCAGATCTTCGCTATGGTAAATTGTGCTGCTATGAACATAGGGATGCATATATCCTTTCTGATTGGTGTTTCTTGTTTCTTGGGATATATTCCTAGAAGTGGGATCACAGGGTCAAATGGGAGTTCCATTTTTAACTTTTTGAGGAAACTCCATACTGTATTCTATAGTGGCTGCACCAGCCTGCATTCCCACCAGCAGTGCACGAGTGTTCCTTTTTCTCCACATCCTCACCAGCACTTGTCGTTTGTTGATTTGTTGATGATAGCCATTCTGACAGGTGTGAGATGGTACCTCATTGTTGTTTTGATTTGCATCTCTCGGATGATTAGTGACTTTGAGTGTGCTTTCATATGTCTCTTGGCTTTCTGAGTGTCCTCTTTTGAAAGGTGTCTATTTAGCTCCTTTGCCCATTTTTTGATTGGATTGTTTATCTTCCTTTTGTTAAGTTGTATGAGTTCCCTATAAATGTTGGAGATTAAACCCTTATCAGAGAGAACATTGGCAAATATGTTCTCCCATGCAGTGGGCTTTCTTGTTGTTTTGTTGATGGTTTCCTTTGCTGTGCAGAAGCTTTTTATTTTGATGTAGTCCCATTTGCTTATTTTCTCTTTAGTTTCCAATGCCCTAGGAGCTGTATCAGTGAAGAAATTGCTTCAGCATATGTCTAAGATTTTGTTGCCTTTGGATTCCTCTAGTATTTTTATGGTTTCCCGTCTTACATTTAAGTCCTTTATCCATTTTGAGTTTATTTTTGTGTATGGGTTAAGTTGGTGGTCTAGTTTCATTTTTTTTGCATGTATCTGTCCAATTTTCCCAACACCATTTATTGAGGAGACTGTCTTGACTCCATTGTATGTTCTTGCCTCCTTTGTCAAATATTAATTGAGCGTATTGGTTCGGGTCGATTTCTGGATTCTCTATTCAATTCCATTGATCTATAGGTCTGTTTTTGTGCCAGTACCAGGCAGTTTTGTGAACAGTGGCTTTGTAATACAGCTTGATATCAGGTATTGAGATCCCAGCTATTTTGTTCTTCTTTCTCAGGATTGCTGCAGCTATTCGGGGTCTTTTTTTATTCCAGATAAATTTGTGGAGAGTTCATTCTAGGTCCGTGAAATATGTCGTTGGTATTTTAATGGGAAGTGTGTTGAATTTATAGATTGCTTTGGGTAATATGGACATTTTAATGATGTTGATTCTACCAATCCATGAACATGGATGTTCTTCTATCTGTTTATGTCTTCCTCTATCTCTTTTTCACATCCTGTAGTTTCTGAGTAGAGTCTTTTACCTCTTTAGTAGGTTTATTCCTAGGTAGCT
>NW_005871470.1:319224-322764 GCF_000147115.1 Myotis lucifugus | reverse complement strand
TGAGAGTGGGCATCCTGTGTTGTTCCTGTTCTTAGGAAATGGTTTTAGTTTTTCCCATGAGTATGATGTTGACTGTGGGTTTGTCATATATGGCTTTTATTATGTTGAGGTATGATCCTTCTATTCCCACCTTGCTGAGAGTTTTTATCAAAAATGGGTGTTGGATTTTGTCAAATGCTTTTTCTGCATCAATTGATATGACTATGTGGTTTTTATCTCTCAATTTGTTTATGTGATGTATCACGTTTATTGATTTGTGGATATTGTACAATCCTTGCATCCCTGGGATAAATCCTACTTGGTCATGGTGTATGATCTTTCTGATGAACTGCTGGATCCGATTTGCTAAGATTTTGTTGAGGATTTTGGCATCTATGTTCATGAGGGATATTGGCCTGTAATTCTCTTTCATTGTGTTGTCTTTACCTGGTTTTGGTATTAGGGTGATGCTGGCTTCATAGAATGAGCTTGGAAGTGTTCCTTCCTCTTGAATTTTTTGGAATAGTCTGAGGAGGATAGGTTTTAGTTCTTCCTTGAATGTTTGGTAAAACTCCCCTGTGAAGCCGTCTGGCCCTGGGCTTTTGTTCGCTGAAAGCTTTTTGATGACTGCTTCAATTTCTTCCATAGTTATTGGCCTATTGAGATTTTTAGATTCTTCCTGATTGAGTTTTGGAATGTTGTATTTTTCTAGGAATATGTCCATTTCCTCCAGGTTGTCTAGTTTGTTGGAGTAGAGTTGTTCATAGTATTTTTTAACAATCCTTTGTATTTCTGTGGGGTCTGTTGTTATTTCACCTCTATCATTTCTGATTTTGTTTATTTGGGTCCTCTCTCTTTGCTTCTTGGTGAGCCTGCCTAGAGGTTCGTCAATCTTGTTTATCCTTTCAAAGAACCAGCTCTTGGTTTCATTGATCTTATGTATTGTTTTTTTGGTCTCTATGTCATTTATTTATGCTCTGATCTTTATTATCTCCTTCCTTCTGCTCACTCTGAACTTTTCTTGTTGTTCTCTTTCTAATTCTTTGAGTTGTAGAGTTAGATGATTGACTACCATTTTTTTCTTGCTTTTTGAGGTAGGACTGTAGAGCTATAAACTTCCCTCTCAGGACTGTTTTCATTGTGTCCCATGGGTTTTGGATTGTTGTGTTTTCATTGTCATTAGTTTCCAAGATGTTTTTAATTTCTTCTTTGATCTCATTGGTAACCCAATCATTATTTAGTAGCATGCTATTCAGCTTCCAAGTGTTTGAGTGTTTTGGATTGTTTTTATTGTAGTTGATTTCTAATATTATGCCATTGTGGTCTGAGAAGATGCTTGGTATGATTTCAATAATTCTTGAATTTGGGGAGACTTGCTTGTGACCCAATATGTGGTCTATTTTTTAAAATGTCCCATGAGCACTTGAGAAGAACATATATTCTGCAGCTTTGGGGTGAAGTGTTCTGAAGATGTCAATTAACTCCATCTGATCTAGTGAGTCATTTAGGATTGCTGTTTCTTTGCTGATTTTTTGTCTAGAGGATTTATCCAGTGATGTCAGTGGTGTATTAAAGTCCCCTACTATGATTGTATTGTTGTCGATCTCTCCCTTGATATCTTCCAGGAGTTTTTTTTATGTATTTGGGTGCTCCTGCATTGGGTGCATATATGTTTATCAGGGTTATATCCTCTTGTTGTATCGATCCCTTTAGTATTATGAAGTGGCCTTCCTTATCTCTTGTTATGGCCTTCACTTTGAGGTCTATTTTGTCCGATATAAGTATTGCTACCCCAGCTTTTTTTTCATTTCCATTTGCCTGAAAGATATTTTTCCATCCCTTCACTTTCAGTCTATGTGAGTCCCTTCTTCTGAGGTGGGTCTCTTGTAGACAGCTAATGTATGGGTCATGTTTTTTTATCCATTCAGCCACTCGATGTCTTTTGATTGGAGCATTTACTCCATTTACGTTTAAAGTTATTATTGAAAAGTACTTGTTTGTAGTCATTTCTATTTTTTGTGCCTGTGTTCTTTCTTACCTTTTTATTTCTTCTTTTTACACCAGTCCCTTTAGCATTTCTTGCATTGCTGGTTTGGTAGTGATAAACTCCTTTAGCCTTTTTTTTTGTCTGTGAAGCTCCTTATTTCCCCTTCAATTTTGAATGATAGCCTTGCTGGATAGAGTATTCTTGGATTCAGTCCCTTGCTTTGCATCACTTTGTAAATTTCCTTCCATTCTTTTCTGGCCTGATGTGTTTCTGTTGAGAAATCATTTGATAATCTAATGGGAGATCCCTTGTATGTAACTTTCTGTCTCTCTCTTGCAGCCTTTAAAATTCTTTGTCCTGAACATTTGCCACCGTAATTATGATGTGTCTTGGTGTGTGTCTTTTCGGATTCATCTTGTTTGGGACTCTCTGTGCTTGTGTGACTTATTTCTTCCCCACCTCAGGGAAGTTTTCGGGCAATATTTCTTCGAATAGGTTTTCTAAGCCTTGTTCCTCTTCCTGTTGTTCTGGCACCCCTATTATTTGTATGTTCCTTCGTTTCATGTTGTCCCATAGCTCCCTTAGACTCTCCTCCTGTCTTTTAATTTTTTTCTCCAATTGCAGTTTAGTTTGGGTGTGTTTTGCTTCCCTGTCTTCTAATTCGCTAATTCGGTCCTCTGCTTCTCTGAGTCTACTTTTGAAACTTTCCATGGTGTTTTTTATTGCAGCTATATCACTCTTCATTTCTTCTTGATTCTTACGTAAGTTGTTGATTTTTTCATCCATTTCTTCTTGATTCTTGCATAAGTTGTTGATTTTTTCCTCCATCCGGTTTATGCACTCTAGGACACTTATTCTGAATTCTTTTTCTGGCCTATTGCATGCCTCTGTTTTACTTAGCCACTTTTCTGGCAATTTCTTTCCTTTCCTTTTCTCGCTTTTCTTTCCTTTGGGGCTTTTTTGTCTACCCATTTTTGGTCTCACCAACTGATCTAGATGTCGAGTCGTGCAGGGGCTGCTCCATGGGTGGCAGTGGTTCCTCGGCCTGCAGTTGCCCCTCAAGTGGTCGCAGTAGTGGCTGCTCCTCAGTTGGCAGTGGCTCCTCTGATGGGTGCTGTTCGCAGCAATGGTGTCTCATCTGGCTGGTAGGTGAGGCTGCTTGCCCAGCTGCTGTTCCTTGGACAGGGGTGGGCTGATCACAAGGCTGCTGCTCTTCAGGTGGGGGCGGGCTGAGCTCGGCTGCTGCTCCTTGGACAGGAGTGGGCTGTTCACATGGCTTCTGCTTCTTGAATGGGCGCGGACTGCTCATGTGGCTGCTGCTCCTTGGATCGGGGCTGGCTGCACACTGCTGCTGTTCCTCAGATGGGGCAGGCTGCTCGTGAGGCTACCGCTCTTTGGACAGAGGCAGGTTGCTTACAGGGCTACTGCTCCTCGTACGGGTGCGGGCTGCTCGCGCAGTTCCTGCTCCTCAGATGGGGGTGGGGGCTGCTTGCCTGGGTGCTGCTCCTTGGGCAGAAGTGAACTGGAATGTGCGGGTGCTGTTCCTTCAGATGGGGACAGGATGCTCACCCAGC
>NW_005871470.1:310224-318851 GCF_000147115.1 Myotis lucifugus | reverse complement strand
TCACCGGGACAGGTGCAGGCTGCATGTGTCTGCTGCTCCTCGGACCAGTGTGACTGCTCAGGGCTGCGCTCCTCAGACATGGGTGGTCTGCTCATGTGGCTGCTGCTCCTTGGACTGGGGGAGGCTGCTTGGGCAGCTACTGCTCCTTGAATGGGAGTGGGCTGCTTGCGGCGATGCTGTTCCTCGTATGGGGGCAGGCTGCTCACACTGCTGCTGCTCCTCCTATGGGGGCAGGCTGCTCATGCAGCTGCTGCTCCTTGGATGGGGGCAGGTTTCTCGCACACCTACTGCTCCTCAGACAGGAGGAGGGTGTGGGCTGCGCAGCTGGTGCTCCTCGGATGGGGGCGGGCTATGTGGGGCTGCTGCTCCTCAACCGTGGGCAGGCTTCTGGTGTGGCTGCTGCTCCTCAGACCAGGCAGGCTGCTCACATGGTTGCTGCTCCTCGGACGAGGGAGCGGGCCGCTCACACACCTGACAGCTGCTGCTCCTTGGAAGGGGCAGGCCACATGAGGTTTCTGCTCTTATACCTGGGGCAGGCTGCTCGTGGGGCTGCTGCTCCTTGGACAGGATTGGGCTGCTCACGTGTCTGCTGCTTGCGTGGTTGCAGTGCCCTGGGCTAAGGCGTTGGGCCGGTCAGAGGGGAGCACGCTTCAGAACTCACAGGAGCCTGTGCCCAGGGTGGCTGGAGACTTGTTGACCATGGGACCACAGCCGAAGTAGCAGGTCCCTGGCAGGGGTGTCTGTAGAGTCCCAGGTGTTATCTGAGGGCACCCTGGGTGGGGGTGAGGCCTGGCTCCAAGTTACAGCAGCTCTCCCCTTATAAACGCTAGGCTTCTGGGGACGAGTCGGCCTCCTGGAACTGCTTACACGGTAGCAGAGGCTGCCTAGTTAGGCGAGCCCGTTTAGCCTGACCCCAAAGGCCCTGCGGGATCTATCTGTGCCTCACTCACATACACACACACACATCCCACATGACCACACACTCCTCTTTTGGTCCATCACTGACTCACGCCTCTCCCTCACTGCTGCCTTCTTCCTGCCTCTGTAGTTGGGCCTGGGGTGTTATTGACCCATTTGTGGATGGAGTTTCTTCTCCAGGTGTCTGGTTATGAGGCTCACTCTCTAGCACCTGGCCAGACAGGATAAAATTCACCTCGACAAGACACAACACAAAGGGACCAAAGCACGAATGTACTCACGACAATAATCCTACTATAAGTGACCACCTGAGAAAAGAGAATTAGGGGCGAGAAAAGAGAGCATAAATGATATCGAAGAGAGTGGAAAAGATAAGAGAGAAAAGAAGAAGGAAGAAAAGGAGATTATATATGTATGGGGAAAACACCACTGATCCAATACATAAACAAACAAAGAAAACAAACAAACAAACAAAAAATAATAATAATAAAATTAAAGGAAAAAAAAGAAAAAGAAAAAAATACAAACCCCCAGCAAAGAGAGTGGGAACAGAATCTGTAGATGCTGAGCTTATATATAGAAGATAAGGTTAAGAGTTGGATGAATATGGGGAGGATCTCAGTTCAGTATAGAGGAAGTAGAAAGGGGATGGGTGGATAAGAGGAAAGAGAACGAGAAAAAATAATAATAATAAATTTACAAAAAAATTTGATTTCAAAAATGGTATAAAAATAGCAAAAAAAATAAAATAAAATAGAGTGATGGAAAAATAATGTGAAAAGAAATAGAAAATAAAGCAACAAACAAAAACAGGAAAACAAAGAAAAAAAGAGATATCAAAGTAATAAAAAAGAAATAAAAATGAAAAAGTGAAGTGTTCCTTTGGCTGGCTTAAGATCCCAGTCTTCTGTACTGTAGTGTTTCTCAGGATCCGATTGCTGAAACTGAAAGTCTCTAGTCCATGAATAAAGCATTTTTGATGTTTCTCTTGAAATTATCACGTTTTCTTTGATTACAAAATCTGCTATTATTAACCGGTACACCTAGTATAGCTTACTGTTGACCAAAAAGAAGTCTTACTTATAACATAAATGTCAGTTGACATATATTTTGTATGTATATGTATTATAAACTGTATTTTTATAATAAAGTGAGCTAAAGAAAAAAATTAAGAAAATTAAAAGGACAAAAAAATACATTTACAGTATTTATTGAAAAAAATTGGTATAGTGGATGCACACAGTTCAAACCTGTGTTGTTCAAGGGCCAACTGTACATTTTTCTTACATTTAAAGTATACAATTTGATGGTCATTAATATAGCCATAGTTGTGCAACCATTTCTACAATCAAATTTAGGACATTTTCATCACCCTCACAAGAAATTCCATATACTTGAGCTCTGACTCTGCCATTTCCCCATGTTGCCCAAGCCTTAGGAAATTTGTAATCTACTTTCTGTTTTTTCAGATTTGCCTATTTTGGATATTTCATATCAATAGATTCATTTAATATGTGGTTTTGTGACTGGTTTCTTTCACTTAGCACAATGTTCTCAAGGTTCATCCATGTTGTAGCAGGTGTCTGTATATCATTCCTTTTCATGGCCAAAACATATTTCATTGTTTGGTTTTGCCACATTTTGTTTATCCATTCATTAGTTGATGGCATTTGGGTTTTGTTTTTATCTTTTGGTTGGCATGAATAATGCTGCTATGAACATTCCTGTACATGTGTTTGTGTGAATGGGTTTTTATTTCTTTTGGGTAAAAGTTCTAGGTCAAATGATAAGTCTACATTTAACTTTTTGAGGAAATGCCAAATGGTTTTCCACTGTGGCTGTACAGTTTACATTCCCACTAGCAGTGTGCAGGGTTCCTGTTTCTCCACATCCTCATGAGCATTTATTTTTATTTTTTATTATAGCCGTCCTAGGGGGTGTGCAGAGCCATAAGTTATTCAGAAGTGTGAATAACTTCTCCAACTTGAGAGATTTTCCTGTTTTCTATATGTTATTGGTTTCTGGTTTGACTCCTTTGTGATCAGAAACTATACTCTGTATGATATTAGTTCTTTTATGTTTACTGAGGTTTGTTTTTATGCCCCAGGATGTGTTCTATCCTGGTGTATGTTCTGTGGATTCGTTATGAGAATGTGTATTCTGCTGTTCTTGGTTGGAGTCTTCCATAGAATTAGATCCTGTTGGTTGATTGTCTAGTTACTCTATCAACTATTGAGAGAAGGGTATTGAAGTCTTTACCTGTAATTGTGTGTTTTTCTATTTCTCCTATTAATTTTGTCAGTTTTTGTTTCACATATTGTATAGTTCTGTTGTCTGGTGCATACACATTTAGAATCACCATGTCTTGGTGGATTAGCCCTTTTATCATTATATAATGTCTCTCCTTGTTTGGTAATGTTCTTTGCTCCTGAGGCTTACTTTATTGGATATTAATATAGCTGCTTCTGCTTTCTTTAGATTATTGTTGTAATGATGTAACTTTTCCAATCTTTTATTTTCAGCCTGTCTATATCACTGTATTTGAAGTAAGATTTTTGTAGATAGCGTGTAGTTGGGTCTTACTTTTTAATCCATTCCACTAATAGCTGTCTTTTAACTGATGCATTGATATATTTGGATTTAAGTCTGACACTTTATTTTGTATTTTGTTTTCTTTTTTGTGTTTCTGTAGGTTATTTGAACATTTTTAGAACTCCACTTTTGTTTATCTGTAGTGGTTTTACTTTAGTGGTTTTTCTGGGTATTATATTATAGAAACACAGGATGATTGCTGCAAGAATAGGGCTTCACTCCAGTCTCTGCCACTCCTACCCCACCCGTCTCTGCCGCTGCTACCCCACCCATCTCTGCTGCTCCTACCCCGCCCTTCTCTGCCACTGCTACCCGGCCCTTCTCTGGCACTTCTCTCCCACCTGTCTCCGCTACCTCAGCTCCATTGCTTGACTTCCTTCTATGGTGTCTTCAGTCTTCGCTCCCAGCCAGTATATGCAAATTAGCCACCATCTTTGTTGGCGGTTAATTTGCATATCACACTGATTAGGCAATAGGAGGCGTAGCGAAGGTACAGTCAATTACCATGTTTGTCTATTATTAGATAGAATAACTAATAGCAGTTTACTGATATAGTTATTTGCCAGTTTGAGTGGAGTGTAAAAACCTTACCTCCCTTTATGTCTTTTTCCCTCCCCCACTTATAATAGAGTTGTCTTAAACATTTTCTCTACTTACATTGAGAACCACATCAAACAAAGTTATAATTTTAGCTGTAGTCATCAAACTTAATTTAGAAAACTCAAGAGAAGAAGGAAACTATGTGGAATTTGCCCATATTTTTACTCTTTCTGTTTTTCTTTTTTACTTTCTGATGTTCAAAAATTTCATTGTTTTTATGTTTTTGAGAATTTCCTTTAACTTTTATTTTAGGGAAGGTCTGCTGGTAAAAAAAAAAAAATTTTTTTTTGTTTGTTTTTCTTCAACTGGGAATGTCTTGATTTCACCTTCATTTTTTGAAAGATATTTTCACTGGTTATAGAGTTCTGGGTTGGCAGTTTGTTTGTTTTCTGTATATAAACAATGTTGTGTCGCTTCATTATAGAGTCCATGGTTTCTGATAAGAAATCTTCTGTCATTCTATTTTCTCTCTTGTAGATAAGGTATACTTTTCCTTTGTCTGCTATCAATATGTTTATATACAATTACAACTTTGACTGTTATATCTTGATGTGGACTTCATTGGGTTAATCCTTATTGAGGCTCACTCATCTTCATAATTCTATAGGTTTGTATCTTATGTAAAATTTGGGAAGTTTTAAGCAAATATTTCTTTGAGTGCTTTTACTTTCTTTTCCCTTTTTAGGAATCTGATGAGAGGAAGGGAGAGAGATAGAGAGTCAGAAACATCGATGAGAGAGAAACATCGACCAGCTGGCCTCCTGCACATCTCCCACTGGGGATGTGCCCGCAACCCAGGCACATGCCCTTGACCGGAATCGAACCCGGGACCCTTCAGTCCGCAGGCCGACGCTCCATCCACTGAGCCAAACCGGTTTCGGCAAATTTGGGAAGTTTTAAGCAAATATTTCTTTGAGTGCTTTTACTTTCTTTTCCCTTTTTAGGAATCTGATGACATGAATGTTAGACCTTTTGCTATAGCTCCACAAGTCCATCAGCTTTTTGTAAATATGCTTTCTCTCTGTTGTTCAGATTGGGTAATTCCCATCATTCTATTTCAGTTTACTAATTCTGTCCTGTCTACTTCATTCTGGTGTTGAGCCTACACAATTGAATTTTTTATTTCATTTATTGTATTTTTGAGTTCTAACATTCCTTGGACTTCTTTTTTTATATCTTCTATTTTTTGCTGAGGCTTTTTTTCTTTTTCTAGACTTTATTTCATTTGCTCCATGTGTGTTTGTGATTGCTTGTGAGACATTTTTATCATGGCTGTATTGGAGTTTTTGTCAGATGAATATAACATTTCTGTTGCTATGATAGTGGTATCTATTATTTGTCCTTTTTTCATTCAGTTTGGCATCTTCTTGGTTCCTGGCATGATGAGTGATTTGCTATTGGAACATGGACATTTGGGTATTATGTTATGAGAATCTGGATCTTATCTATACCTTCTGTTTTATTTGACTTCTAATGACACTGCTCTGGCAGTGGGGGGTAGGGCAGGAGGTGATGTATCATCATTGCCAGTTGTGGGTAGATTTTCAGGTTTCCCACTTTTCTTCCATTGACTATCTGGAGGATGCTTCTCATTTTTACTGTGGGGGTGGGAGTTCTAGATCCTTACTAGGTCTCCACTGACCCCTCCTTGGCTGAGGGTGGTAGGAGTGCTTCCGTGCTGCTCCCCTAGTGGCATCCACTGGCACCACAGGGGAGTCTTGGCTTCATTACCATTGGGTGTAAGCAAACGTCCTGACTCTTCACTAGGCCTCCTCTGACCCACCTCAGTGAGGGAGATGTGGGGTGCCTCATGATTGCAGGGTGGTAGGAGTCCAGGTTCATGACACCCTGGGGGAGAGAGGATGGTCATTACCACCCAGTAGTAAAGAAAGTCTCACTTCCCGACATTTTCTTCTTTAATACCATCCCAGTAGGGATGCTGGGTTTTCCTTACAGTCCAGTGAGGGTGGAATCTAGACTCCCCGCTCAGACCTTGTGGACGCTTGGGTCACAGTTTCATCTGTGTATTTTGCTGGAGTAGAGCAGTTATAGTTTAAGTTTTCTGTCTTGTTAAGTTGCCTTTTTCCTGGTCCTTTGTATAGATGGAGAAGCTTTTGTTGTCTGCAACCATTGCCATTTTCAGGTTACTAGCTCTTTCAGCTCCAAGTCTGGGATATTAGAGGCAAAAACAACAAAACAAAAAAAAAACACAAAACTTAGAAAACTTATTGCCTTGTTCTTCAGATCTCAACATCCTTAGTTGGTCTTCCTTTTTTCTGCACATTTCAGAGTCTCCTTATGTCTGTTTTATACATAATTTCTAGATTTGGGGGATTTTTTTTTTTTACTTAGTGGGAAAAATAGAGAAAAATACATACTTCATCTTCCCAGAAGCAGAAGTTGTTGTTGTTTTTTATCTTAATTTTCTTACCTCTTTTTTTCTGCACAAACTTAAAAAGGTGACTTTCAGCATGCCTATCTTTTATTTTAATAGTCTTTACTTTTTGGTCACTGATTATGTCACTTCTTTGTAACTGAGATGTTTACAGCATAGGACTTCCCTCTGTTTTCTTAATTCCTTTTTTCTTTATAAATGCTAAACTCTTTGACCTATCTGGAATTTCCCAAAGTTGTAGAATTAATAAAATAAGTGTATGTGTATATTCTTCTTCTTTACCTATCTCATCCAATACCACTGATTAAATTAGTCTCTTTTCCCACTATTGTACAGCATCTTTATATGACACTAGAGGCCCAGCGCATGAAATTCGTGCACAGGGATGGTCCCTAGGCCTGGCCTGCGATCAGGGCCATCTTCCCCTGCTACCCACAGCCGGCCCTACCCCCACCGCCACCCACCCCCAGTTCCCTGTTCGCCGTCGGGCGATGGGAGCCTGCCAGCCGGGGAAAGGGACTGAGAGTGGTCAGTGCACCTCATAGTGACTGGTCAAGTGGTTGTTCTGGTCGTTCTGTGGTTAGGTTCAACTTGCATATTACCCTTTTATTATATAGGATTGTTGTACCCACTATACAGGCAGTCCTCGGGTTATGTTGGACTTGACGTAAGTTTTTCGTGGTTACATCGCCATCTCCCATTTATTTATAAAAAAAAAAGTTCCATCATTTCTACATATGTACATATGTGCTTCATGTTTTTTATTATTTATATACCACAAAGTCAGGAATTGTTATCTTTCTTTTAAATTATTTTTACTGTTTCACTTCATTACTGCTGTGTATGTGCTCCATGTGAGTGACATAGATGCTTATGTAGGTGGGTTCCGACTTATGGAAAAAATCACGTTACATTGCATTGTAAGAATGGATCTCTCACATAACCCAAGGACCTACTGTATACCATTATATGGTCTTACTGTTTCATCAGTATGATCCATTATGGGATTAATAAAAACACATGCCAATATTTTGGTCAATGGTATTGGGCAGGTTTGAAATTATGCCCTTTCAAAAGTGACAGCTCTTTTCTAATGTTCTGTAAAAGTTGTCTGCCATTTCTTCTAGATAAATCTTACTATCAATTTGTTAATCTCTGTGGTATTTTTCAAAGAGATTCTGGTTGGTGTTTACAATCTTAATTTCCTTCCCTGAAATGTCCCTTGCTCTGTCCTCTGTCTCAGTAAATAACCCCACTCTACCCTCATTTGTTTGAGCCCAAAACTTCGGAATCATTTTGATTCAATCATACACACACACACACACACACACAGAATGTTTTTGGCCACCTAATGTGTAGATTATCCACAGGCAATTCTCAACTACTCTGCGGACACCAACTGGGTATCCTACAATTCAGTTCAATTCTGACATTATCTCCTTGGAGTTGGCACTCAGTCCCACTAGCAAAGGGCTGAGTCTGACAACACTGCCCACATGTCAGATACCAATTGTGAGTCCCGGATTGCCATCTGTGCTTCTTAATGCCCAGCTATAAATTGGGATTCCCATGATGCCTTCCTTGGATTCAATAATTTGCTAAAATAGCTCTATCGCTTGCTATCTTGCATTATAAATACTTACGGCTTTGTCTTGTCTCCTGTACCAAACATAAGCTCACTGCAGACATGGTCTATTCATGATCCAACTCTGGGTGTCCACCTGCCCGTTTAGGTCCAATCCAACCGGGCCTAATTAGAGAGGGTGCAGGCTTGGCTGAGGGACACACCAGGATCAGGCCTAAACGGGCAGTCGGACATCCCTCTCACAATCCAGGACTGCTGACTCCCAAATGCTCGCCTGTCTGCCTGCCTGATTGCCCCTAACCACTTCTGCCTGCCAGCCTGATCACCCCCTAACTACTCCCCTGCCAGCCTGATCTATGCCTAACTGCTCCCCTGCCAGCCCAATTGCCCCTAGCTGCCCTCCCCTGCCAGCCTGGTCACCCCTAACTGCCCCCCCTGCAGGCCTGGTCACCCCCAACTGCCCTCCCCTGCAGGCCTGGATCCCCACCTACTGTTATCCCCTGCTGTCCTGTTCCCCCTCATCTGCCCTTCCCTGAA